>NC_140532.1:63171802-63376802 GCF_057382185.1 Mchenga conophoros | reverse complement strand
AATAATAATAAAAATAATAATAATAATGGATTGGATTTATATAGCGCTTTTCAAGGCACCCAAAGCGCTTTACAATGCCACTATTCATTCACTCTGGCATTCACACACTGGTGGATACAATGCATCGGTTTAAAGATTAATAAAAGTTCAATCTGCCTTTTTTAAAAAGATTCGATTTGTTCTGTTAAATAACTTATTTTGTGATCAAAGCATACAAAGCTTATCGTATCTCTTTTAGGACAAGTTTTGCTTTTTTCAATCTACTGTACTTTTGGGTATAATATGAACAAATTGTAAGGATTGTTTTCTTTTTCCCAGAGCAGAAAATGTATTGTTATGTTTCTCAGATGAAAGAGACTTTGGCTTTTCTGTTCCAATAGGAAGGTTAACTTGAACCCAGAGCCGGTTACCGTGATAACAGACTCTGAACCTAACTTGCTATCCTGGCAGGTCTTCAAGCTTCTTCAATAAACTCTGACTCCTCCCCTCTTGAACACCTGAACCAGCTGTCTGATACTCTGTTTCATTTCCTCATTCATATAGTTAATAGCGTAGTAAATATCGAGGCGCATGCATTTGCAAAAGTTTACGTCTTTTAAAACAATGAAATACCATTTACATGTCAGTTCATTAGTTTTTATACTCATAGAGAGACAGGAATCACTGGACAGCGCGACTCTGTAGACATGAAGGCACCTGCCAGGTTGTCTGCCAGCTCCCCTGCATTGAAACAATTACCCTGTTTTAACCTCAGCATCTGTCACACTGCAAATCCCCCAAATAAGTCTCACTAGGCCTAAAATCGCCCAGGTAAACAGTCGCTTATCTGTCTGATCCACATTTTTATCATCGCATAAGTTTTGTCCCTGCCAGCTTAAGATTTGATTTAAATACAAAACACTAAATTTTGTGCAAGCCTATACCTTTTGATAAGCTTTTTCTTCTCTTTTCTCTTTTAAATGTGAACTGGATTCCAGTCAACTTGATTAAAAAGGAATTGCCAACCTCAGAGTTTAAGGTTACACCCTGAATTTCTTTAACCTGCTTTCTGGAACAAGCTGCTGCGTTAGGAAACAGCAGAGGAGACTCAGGAACAAGGCGTAGAAACAACTAACAAAGACTGAGAGAGAAGATTAAATACACACCAAATAGATAATAAACTCAATCGACACAATAATTGTAAAGGGAAAAAACAGGAAGCCACACGTGGATCTAACCTTCAAAATAAGGTCAAGAATAAACTGTGAGGCAGAGACAGGGGTCATGAAAGCCGTTAAAAATGGATTAGTGGAAGTTTCATGGATGTAGATGAGGTGGAACCCACCTTACATATACCTGAGACTCCACACCTTTATTGTTTACGCTGCTACCCACAGACCACAAATGGGGCTCTTGCATCTTTTAGAGCTGTGGCTGCAATCAGTCTTTATTTTCTTGCTGTCATTTCGAGTGCAGAGAAAACCAAAAATAGAGACAGGTTTATTCACATGGATGCTCAGTTCAGGATTAACAGACACCTCGAGATGCTTTAAAGTGTGAGGTAAAAACCCTGCAGTATTCAGGGGGAAAAAACTACAATCAAGTAACTCCCTATAAGCAATCACTTTGCAATTGTGGGAAGAAAAAACTCTTTTAACAGGAAGAAACCTCTGGCAGGACCAGGCTCAGGGAGGCGCAGCCATCTGCTGCGACTGGTTGGAGAGGTTAAGAGGTAAAAACACAGAGCATATGAAGGCAGACTAAGGGAGAGAGAAGACAAGAATGTAATGACATGTTGCTGTGGTGAATAAACCTGCGTGGACTGAAAAAAGCCGAGTGGAGAAGTGTTTAGTACACAACGTGAAGCCTGGCAGCAGTCTGAGCCTATAGCTGCGTAACTAAGGGATGGTTCAGGGTCATCACCTGTAAGCCTGCAGTCTGAGAGTCTGGTGCTCTGTTAGCATAACATGGTACTGATGAGGTCTCTAAAATATGATGGGACTTATTCAAGAATTTTTATGTGAGACGAAGGATTTGAGTTTCAATTCTGGATTCAACAGTGAGCCAGTGAAGAGAATCTAACATGGAGAAAGAAAGACACGCTCTGTCTTTCTTGTCACTGTTAGCGCTCTCACAGCAGGATTCTGGATTAACTCGAGGCTTTTGAGGGAGCTTTTAGAACAAGCTGATAAAAAATGAATTACAGTAGTCAAGATTACAAGCAATTAATACATGAACTAGTTTTTAGCATCACTCTGAGACACAATGTTTCCAGATTTATTGATACTGTGAGAATGTAAAAAAAAAGCAGTCCGACATGTTAGTTTCATGTGTGCGTTGGAGGACATATTTTAAAATGACTCCCAGGTTCTTCACAGTGTTGCTGGAAGCTACAGTAAAGCCATCCAGAGCACATATCTGGTTAGACACAATGTTTCTAAGATTTTTAGGCCCAAGTATAACAATGTCGTGAATTTAGAAGCAAATTGTGGGCTATCCAGGCCTTTATGTCTTTCAGACGTGCCATTCTGTCATT
Source organism: Mchenga conophoros (assembly GCF_057382185.1). Taxonomy (NCBI): domain Eukaryota; kingdom Metazoa; phylum Chordata; class Actinopteri; order Cichliformes; family Cichlidae; genus Mchenga; species Mchenga conophoros. Next base: position 63,374,287 of record NC_140532.1, on the reverse strand, counting down.
TGGCTTTATAGATATATATAACTGGGTATTATTTTCTAATAATACTGCCTAAGGGAAGCTGGTATAATGTATATCGTGTTGGTCCAAGCACAGAACCCTGTGGAACTCTGTGTCTAACTTTTCTGTGTACAGATTCAAACCATTACAGAGCATTTACTTTAATAAAAAAAGGTAAATGTTATGATGAAGAGTATCCAGTGTTGCACCGAAGCCTAAAGGACAAGCACAGAGAGAGCTCCAGTTCGATCTGTGCTGCTCAAAGTACAGCGAGCGGGACCAATTTGCCTCTCCACAAAATTATTTTTAGCACCTCAAAGCAAGTTTCTAGGGAGTGGCACCATGATCTATTCGGATTTTCTGGTTGACAAGATCTGAGCTGTGATTTTAATCTTTTGATGAGAGAAGAAGCAGCTCCGTGCATATTATTATGTGTTCTTTAAATAACAAATGTGCAGCAGACCGTCACTTCTGTACGCAGGCGTGAAGAAGATGCAGGACTCCGGGCACACAGAGCGTTAATAAAACATCAGGAAACCAGGTGAGGTCAGATCAGAGGTCAGACGGTTGACCTTTAGGTCACCGAGCTGAATGGTTTTACTAGCTGCTCCTGTGTTTGCATTGTTCTGAGTCTGGGAACGAGCCACGCACGCCTCCTCTAAGATGTCTCAGAAACACACTGTGTACGGTCCACATGTGAATCAGCTGTGTGGCTGGGTGTGTATGGGAGAATTTGTTCCTGTGCACACAAACACAGACATGCTGCCATGTGGAATGCTTGTCTGCTGGCTTGCCTGGCTTGGCCGTGGTGTCGGGTTGCAGTAGGTGTTCCGGAGGCTGCGACCCTGGCATATCTGTGTTTGTTTTATGTCACAGCCCCTCCCTCTAGGGAGATGACAGTCCAGCAGAGCCCGAGGGGATGAAACCTGAGATAGGCAGAGCTTAGTAGTAAACAACAACTCCTTTATGAGGCAGAGGCGGCTGTCTGCCGCATTCGAAGATCTCATAGAGACACAAAGATTTTTTTTTTCTGGTTAGGGCAGTGGCTCCTAAAAGTGAGGTCAGGATAAGCCCTCTGGGGCTTTGTGCATAATAGAAAGCCAAAGAAGTTTAATCCCAATACTTGTTCTTTTAAAGTTATGAAGATTTAGAGTGACTAGCCTTCATAAATCCTGCTCCATTCGGTCTGTAACGTTAAACCAACACAAAGCAGCATTAACTTCAAGCCTCTGATAATGTTAAATTAGCCTAAATGTCAAGCCTGTGCTTGCTTGTCTTTTTAGTGGTTTGCCCCAGCTGTTGCTGTTCCTGCATGGAGTCCATCAATCTGTCAAGCATTTCCCCTTCAGTTCGCTAGCATTAATGGCACAGATGTAGCATTACTAAAAATGTGTAACAGGTTGTTCTTTCGGGGTTTTTAAAAAACACAACCCGTGCAACTACATATTATGTTTTATTATATGTGGACACCTCATTTGTAAATGACTAAGTGGGAAAAGGTTGTTAATCATCTTACAAATATATGTGTCAGTCTCTGCTCTGTGGTGCAAGAGCTGTGCGTCTTGATTTATAGTGTTTTTATTAGAATTTTACTTAGCATTGATTAGCAATTATGGGTATTTGTGCATTATAGCTGTACGTGGATTTTAAGGATGGCCCTAAGTTATAACTTTTCAAAATTCTTTGGTTCAAACATGTCCAAAAACACTACTTGCGTGATGGCTACATCCATCTTTTATTTACTGTGGACGCAGACTTTTGTAGTTGTGTGAGTACTCAGTCTGTTAGGTGAAATATTGCGTTTAAACTTAACTGCAGACCATTAAACACGAATACTCAAACCTAGGCTTGCATAACAGCAGACGAAAGTTACACACGTCACGTTTTTATTGATTATAAAAATATTTCTAGGTTGTGGTTGACTAACTTTTTGAGTCTCTGAATTCCTGCCACAAAGCTCCCATCCAGTGTTTTTCTCTTTCTTTTAGCGTCACCTTATCTGATTAGTTGTCAGCCCCGCACAGCAGACTGTGTTTTATCTCGACCCTCCTCCTCCTCTTCCTGAATAGAGTTTGGGCGCTCCACTCTTTTGTTGTTGAACGCAGCCTGTACAGTCCGGCCCCTTCCCCTTCCCCCTCGCTCTCTTTCTCTTTCTTTTTTTTTCTCTCTCTCCACCCATCCTCCCATCTCTCACTCACTCTATTTCATCCATCCAGGGTGACGCCAGTCCCTCTCACCCCGCCCCGTTCAACTCAGTCCGCTGCGTTCATTTCATTCCTGCTCCCATTCCGCGCATATTTCGCATCCTTGGAGAGACGCTGCGTATTTTACGCACTCAGCGCGCCCGATCCTTCCTCAAACCAAAACCGAGAGGAGACTCTGGAGTTGGCGGAGGGCTTCCCGCTGCTGTAGCGACTCCGATCCGGTGAAAAGTGTGGGAATTAATCCATAAAGAGGCGTATGAATCGAGGTAAGTTCCCTAGGAGGAGTCCCCCCCTCCCTCCCTTCGCTCTCTTCAGCCTGTAGCCTGAAAGCCCCCGGACGTTTCGCTTGTTTCTAAAATCCTGAAGTGGTCACTGAAGCTCAAATTAAAACAGTTTCGGCGACACTGGAATACAAATCGCCACAAATACACCTATTCTACACGCTGAACAAGTCTAACAAGCTTATTAATACTGCGCCGTGTTGAGCTTCAAAGCGAGGGATGTCGCTTTCACTACAGTTTTATTCCCCTTCCTTCCGACACCAGAAAACAAACCTTGTTTCCTAACACTTCTTTCTGTCGTAAGCTAAAAATCACGTGTTTTCTGTTTTTAAAAACGGGAATGTGTCCACGGGAGATTGAGAGATTGTGGATGAAAAGCTTTTCGCAGCAGCGCTGGGAGGCAGCTTAACAAAGCTGGGAGTGAATGGGGGACTTGTTGCATCGGCGGGGTTTTCTCTTTTCCTACACAGGCAGGCAGGCAGGCAGGCAGGCAGGCCCCAGTCACAGAAACAGGCCATAGGCTGATAACATGCACACAGCCAGTGTTTACCCAGTGGACAGAACACATTACACGCTCACTCTCAGCACCATCACACAGCCCGTTTGGGAGATCTGTTAACGCATTTACTTCTTATTCCACCTTTATAGAAAATGACTTTTATGAAGAGCTTTAAAGCTCTTCTTTATATATATATATATATATATATATATATATATATATATATATATATATATATATATATATATATATATATATATATAATGGAGATCTGTGATGCTGACACTCCTTCCACTCCACGCGTCTGTCAGTTTGGAGTAAAAGCTGCCTGCAAAAATTAAACACATCACAAATCACAAGTGTCCTTGTTCTCCAGCAGCTCCTCACATGAGCCTATGTAGTTGTGTTCTGTACTTCCTTTTTAATATTGATCAAAGGACTGCTCCTGTCCTCTATGGCTGGAGATGTGTGGCAAAGCAGGGCCAAACCACAATGTAATTATTGGAGAAAATTACAGCCTGTAGGATGAAACATAGTAGATGCATTAATTCTGTTACAGTAATCCTTCTGTTAGATGTCGGGAGGGCGATGTTGGATAAAAGGATTATATTTCAGAGAATATTAGTTTGGGCTTCTTTTTGAATAGAGTTGATGCGGCTAAATGAAATTGGGGATATTGGAGATGAATGTTTTGTTAATGTGAAGTTGTGCAACAAGTCCAGTAATTACAATGGAATCAGTGAGGAATGTAACTTGTAGCTGTTTCCATTATCAGTGTAATTTTCTAATTCTTGTCTCTTTTGTTTTTGTTTTTTTTAAAGATGTCTGGTGCTCTATTTCCCCACGTCACTGAATGTATCGTTTTGTTCATGAAATATATAAAAAACAAGGAGGGAAAGACTATTCTGCATATTCTGCCTTTTAAAATGGTCCAAATGATGAAGTAACACCTGACATTGTCGATCAAGCGGTGAATTTCATCACTGCCCCAGTTTCAGAACAGCCAGTGCCAAAAAAAGTGTGGGATGCATTTTAAAATGATCCGGAAAACAAAAGAGTTTTTCTGCAGAGGTATTCCAAATATTTCATTCCACCTTTTTAAAAGTGTGTGAACCATTACTTTGTTCAGGCTCTGTTTTGGCAGATGTGCAAATTATAACATTGGAATCATTAATGAAATGTGGATTTCTCCAAGTGGAGCAGGTTACTTTTAAAACCTGTCTTTAAGAGGGCGAATCTGAATGTGGATGCAAATTGCGTTTTCTATTCACGCTCATCCCCCCTTTAAAGTTTCCAACAGTGACAAATCAGGCCGGCCTGAATGTGTAACAGAGTAAGGTGTGTGTGTGTGTGTGTGTGTGTCATTGTCTTTGCCGTGTCTAGGCCCGCAAGTGTACAAAGCTTTGTCAGTCGCTCTGGGCAAACAGCCTCCACTTTCCTCCCCTCTCCCCCTCACTCACCCGTGCCTCTCCTTCTCCAGTCCGTTGACATCTGTTTTGAGTGCTCCGTGCACCTGTAGAGACCAGGGGTGTGTGTGTGTGTGTGTGAGTGAGGGGGAGAGGGAGGGGAGGAGGAGAATAAAGGGAGGTGCAGAATGCAAATCCAGGCGTTTGTTCGGGGCCTAAGCAACGCAGACTGACTGACTAACGACCATTTGGTGTGTGTGTGTGTGTGTGTGTGTACACACACATTTGTGGATGTGTGTGTTTGCCTCTTGCTGTCCAGGCCAGGCAGCCCCATTGTTGAAGCAGCAACAGGCGTTGGTGGATGAGGACGCACCATATGGCCTCTGTGTGCTTTAGTCACAACCGCTGTGTATGTGTGCATGTTTGTGTGTGTGTGTGTGTGTGTGTGTGTGTTTTCATCTACTTCACCAATGCTGCTGCAATATGGTGGAGTTTGGAGTGGCGCTGCTCGCTGCCGTCCTCCTTGTTGTTTCATCTGTCGACTCATTTCTAAACAGGAGGACAAAATCCGGCACACAGATTTTTGTGGAACTGGGATTAGGAGGAGTAATCTTCGTGGCAAATGAAATGATGTCTTGTGACGTCCCACTTGTTTCGTTTATAATTTCAAATGTAGTTGTAGTTCTTTTTTTTTTTGCCAGTGCAAGTTGTCATTTTGGCTGAATCAACAGGTGATACAGTAAATCCTGCAAATGAACGGATGCTGCTGGCTTGCAAGATGTTTGCTCTGCTCTTTTTTCTTTTTTTTTTTAAATTTCTCTTTAAAAAAAAAAAAAAGACACAATCTTCCTTTTAATTCTCACGATAAATTAATTCCTCCAGTGTCACTGCAGTCCAGTTTTTCAGCTTCCTGGTTTTTCATCGAGCAGTTTCTGTTGTTGTTGTAGTGCATTCTGTTCTGATGTCCCAATATTTAGCATGCAGCACGATACGCAAAGATAAACTCTGCCAAGAGGGGAAAAACTGTAAAAGAAAGAAGGGAAGGGGGGGGTGGCTGGGTGGGTGGGGGTCCGGGCTTGTATGTAATGAAATTTAGGGAGCTGAGCCGGTTTATTAGAGCAGCAAAGCTGTGTGTGTGTGTGAGTGTGTGTGCTGAGGGAGGGCAAAGGGGTTAGATGGGGAAAGAGAGGGTGGTTTTGGGGGTGAGGTTGTGAGGGTGCAGGCTTTGTTTAGGAGATGGGGGAACAATAGGCATCCTCCTGGGTGGGGTGGGGGAGTAGGGTGGAATAGGGGATGCTGGTGTGCAAGGGAGCCGGATGGGGGGTGGTGGTGGTGGCTGGATTGTGGCTGCAGGAGGCTGGCGGAGCCTGTGCTGGCTTGCCTGACTGCCCGAGCTCCTCGTCTTTCAGTGTGTCTCTCACATCCACACAGATGTGACTGTATCTGAAAATGTGTCTCTTTCGTTGTTTGTATCTGTGCCAATAATCACTTGAGTCACACAACAACACTGTTGTTGCACTTTGAAGATGATAAGAATGCTGTTACCGAACGTGTGATTCTGCAACATGTTGTAAGATACGGCAACATGTCTCTATTAGAAGCAAACAAGCAAAAATAAAACAAAATAGCCCATAAAAGCACATTCATACCCACAAGACGTGAAACCAGCTTTACATGGCTTTACTTTTTGCAGTATAATAAGCTAGTGATGCACTCATTGTGACATTCTGATGCTAATAACAGTTTTTTTCTTTTTACTTAAATTTAGTTTTTATTATTTGTAATTATCAATTTTTTCTATCTAAACTAATATAGCCCCATTTAAATGAAACAAAAAAACTATTTCACTGTTTTGATTCCTAAACATTTCACATCCCAAACCTGATGTGCCACAACAGCTAAATATTTCCCAGCAATATCAGTAAATGGTATGTCATTAGCTGATATTAGTCAACGATATCGTGTGATACATCGGGACACAGATACGTGATTTTGGGTCCTGTGCATTCTGGTGTATGCTTGAGTGGATCCTGAAAACATGGAGGTCAATTAACACCTTTGGGCTCTGTGCTGTTTTCCTTGAGTTTGTAGCTGAGCAGTTTTTTAAGCGATATGAGGCACACTGTCCTTCCAGAGGAGGGAAGAGTCACCGGGGAGTGTTGTTGCTATGGGGTCCTGTGTTTTCTCTCTAACATTGTTTAGGTGGTCATCAGCAAAACATCAAGATTTGCTGGCATTGCAATTTTCTGCAGTGCAATCACTTCACCTGTCATGGGCATAATTGCTGTGGCTGATCAGTGTACACTGATCATAATCCATGTACATTTTTTTTTACTGAACATACAAAGGCAGGCATGGATTAACCCTAATCCCTAACTTAAAAAACTCAATGAAGATCTCCACTGAAAAAAGTGACTTGGCTTAATCCTTGTCGCGGGAGCTGAGCCATTGTGTGAATAAACTGCAGAATGGAGCTCGTGTATAAAGACGCTGATGTCTTTGATATTCCCTTTGAGTCACGTGATCTTATTTTATTTGTAAAGCTTTTATGTTTTTGTTTTTCTTCTGCAAAAACGGAAATAAATAACTAGATAAAAATAGAATTTTTGCACATTACTTTTAAAGCTACATTTAACCTATACTGAAAATACCACCGAGAACAGTAAGTTCACATATTTTATTTCGAAAGTAAGAACAGAAATAAATACTGTAAGCAGGATCTCAGCCTTTCGGGGGTTTTGAGCACCAAGCAGAGGAATGGATGAGTCCAACCATCCCACTGTGGGAAGTCTGAATCAACCCTCACATTTCCTGACCTCAGCAGGAAGTGAAAAGGAAGTCTAGATTTCAACTACTACTTATGTATTTTCCCGGCTGGAAGAATTGACACGATAAACACTCCACAGAGTGGGCCAACTGCTCGCTCTGCTCTCTGAAAACTCCCACAGTGGAAAAATGTTTCCCTGCTGTTGTGCTCACGACCTCGGTTTTTGTGTTCAGCAGGCCTGATGGTGATTACTCACTGTTGTTTGTTCTGATAATTTCTTTTCACTCTGTGCAGAGTGTGATAAATTATTAAAAAATGATATATAATTACCTAATTGGAAACAAGTAAGTTTTCACAGAGTACGAAGTCTATTTCTCTTTTTCTTTGAACTTATATCCTTTTTATGGTAATTCAGCTAACACTGGTTTGTGTTTTAGATTTGCTATTAGCATTAGTGAACAGCAGCAGAAAATAGCACAAAAAAGAATCCTGTGGCCTTTTCATTTTTAAAAGATGAAATTATATTTTCTCCTCTTGCACATTTAAAGCTAAGCAATTTATAATTAAAACCTGGCTTTTAATTTTACTGTCTCAATATTTTTTTTATTTTTAGCCTTGACATGTAGCACCTAGCCAATTAGCCTAGCTAATGCTCGCAACCTCAAGCTAGATAATGCTAACGTTCAAATCATAAATTGAATTTGGAATGATCATCGACTTGAATTCCTTACTTGGAAAGTTGGAGAATCTCCAAGTTAAGAGTCCAAGATGGCGGCATTGAATTAGACTTCAGTAAAGCTATAAAACTTTTAGTTTGTACAGCCACTGTCATGTATTGTGACTCGCTAAATACTCCGTGACGCAGGCTTTATCTGACGTGCTGTAGCTGTGTTTTTCTGTGCAAAACAACAAGTTTCACGGTGTATTGTTAGCGAGACCTGAGTGGTGCGAACTCCATTTTTTACTTTTATGACATTTCTGCTGGAACGCGCTAACTCGGGAATAAAGTAATTTCCCAGTTCTGACTTCCAAGGGACACTTAGAAGTCATAGTATGACTACATGTAAATTTAATCTTTTTGTGCAGTTTATGTTATTATGTAAGTTTCAGTATAGCATTACATAGAAGTGGAAGGAGAGATAGGGAATGACATACAACAAACATCCATAAATAAAGCTACCAGCGCAAGGCTAGCTTACCTACCATGGGCTCTGAGCTTGTTACAGTAGCTCAGAAATGTCACAAATGAAGACTTTCAAACCAGTGCTTTGTTCTGCCTTACTTAATGTTGATCGCACAATGTCAGCTCTCCAGGCTGTATTTTGAAGCCTCAACATTAGAGATTTAGCTGCTGCTATGTTCCCATATTTGTATATAGTGAAATTAAGTGTAGCAGCAAGTCATAATAACAGTTGCCTCAAGGCGCATTATACTGTATAGTAAAGACACTTGGAGTATTAGAGGGGAAACGACAATCAGATGATTTCCTGTAAGCAGAACTTGGCAAGAGAAAAGAAACTTCTGGCACACCCAACCTCAGTGAAGGGCAAACACCTGCCATGACTGGTGTGGGGTGGAAAAAGGAAAGCGTAGGGAGACGATACAAAACCAAAACTAGTTTAAAACTCAGTTCGAGCAACAGAGACTATTGAAATGCTAGAATCTCAAATTTTACAAATTATTTTTTAGATCGTTCAAGTTGTCCTTAACTAGTTTTTTTGTTTACAAAGTTAAACTCTGGGAGGGACAGACGACCCTCTGAGAGCACAATAAAATGACAAAAATCATTCAAATAAAAGTTACCCTAAAAAATGATTGATGATTATACTTACTTTCAGAGATATGAGTTAATGGCACATTATAGTAGATTTTCAGTGAGTAAACAATTGAGCTGATTCAACATAAAGCAGCATTTTTTTAAAATTTAATTATTCCGCTGTTGATTTGTCCCCCGGATCACCTTAAAGACCATTTGTTCTGATCCTTTGTGGTCTGTGATAAAGTCCAGCTGGAGTTTCAGCTTAGGAGAGAGGAATCCAAAACAAACAAACAAATGAAACAGTGCTGACAAAGCACTATATTTAAATAAGGGGTGCGCAGCCGCCACAATCTCTGCCTCTTTACCTGCTACTGTCTAAATAAAGCAGTACCCAAGTTTTAATGGACCACAGATGGAAAACACAGTTCAGGGGCTAATTCGTTTTGTACGTGTGTTTTGAGGAGAGCGGAGCTCGTGTTGGCTTTAGAGGATGTAATCGTGGCAACGAGATGGGTAGATGGAGGTCACTGTACTCTTTTTCGCATCCATGCAGCCGTACGCTGTTCCTTTACTAGGTGTGGGTTAAGACTCACAGATGCACGCACATGCAGCACACGTGGTGTCTGCCTCGGCACAACGCTCCTGTGTTCACACTTATTAAACGGTGTTGTATTGCTGTAACCTCCCCAGGCCTCCCTTTCCTCTGGTGGAGGATATTGTCTCCTGCGTGTGTCTGTGTGACGTGTGACCCCACCCCCCTCATCCTCCAATTTCCCTCCACCCTCCCAAGGAAGAGACTGGATAATGACTCTGTCTGACTCAGCAAAAAAACCAACCTAAAGCTGGTGGATGAGGAATAACGGTAAGGACGGCGAGCAGAGAGGAGAGCTGCTAGCTGAACCTTTTACCGTCATATTTCAGGAGGAAATAAGCACTTCACTGTATCAGTGTGCAATCTGTGACCAATTACTGCGTGTGTGCATAAATGGTAATGCCTCCGTGAGAAGAGATGGTGAAATAATGAGGAGCGCATGCTGTGAATCACAGCCTCTTCACCACTCATAATGCAACTTTCTCTGTCTTACTCAAGTGCGTATTAGTGCCGAGAAAGAATAAAAGATGCTTTGCAGGTTTCTTTTCACTGATGCAGCTTTATTATTCAGCCTGATGAATATGTCTTTGTTTTGTTTTTTTTACAAAATGAAATCGGGTCAGAACTAATCAGAAGAACTGGAGACGTGGATAAAGGTTTTTTTTTTTCAGTCTGTCTTCAGCAGAATGAACTTATCAGTAATGGATTAATTGAAATCGTGACCAAATTATATCAAAAAGTCTGAACTCGGACACGTGCATCAATGCCAAGTCAAAAATCACATGTGACGGAGTAGAAAACTGATTAAAGTCTACATTAGAAATGGAACCAAGAATAATCGGCTTGGTCTGAATGGAAGGCATTTGTAGGGTCTCATATGGATTATCCATAAAAGTAGGTAGCCACTAGTGAAACCAAACAAAACACCTTTCCAGCTTCAGATCACGTGAGAAACGCTGCTGAATATTGTTAGTATAATGAATTTAATTAGTACGATACTGATTTCTGTTGATTGCTGTTCAATGCAGGGTATCTAATGCTGCCGTTCTTACAAATATCTTAGATGAAATTTTATATCCTGTCTTCTGCGCCGTGGTCATTTCAGCCGTTTGATATTTGGGTTTCGTTCACTACAACTTTCTTATTTGTGTCTTATGGGAGTGGACGAGCACAAAGGACAAGATCCCTATCAAAGCAGTCATACTGTGATATTGTCATACCAACGCATTCTCACCCTTGGGTGCTACAAAATACAGTTCTGGCAAGTAATGTCATTACACCTCTCTTTTGGTGTCGGTTCCTTGATGCACCAGCTACAGCTGTGTGTGTATGTATTTCTATAGATGTATAAAGGTGCTGCTTTTGTGACCTACAGAGGCTGTACTAAGAGGCTGTGCAGATGGGAGTTCGTCAACCATGAGTTTGCGGTTTGTGTCCTTATCTGACTCTTGTGTTTTTGCACTTTTTTTCCCCCACTCGCTGATTATTTTTTCAGTTTATTTTTTTTTTATCACTTTTTACTTTGACTAACACTCCGTGGTTGGGGTTAGTCAAAGTAATGGAATGATCCTAGTTTGGGTAGGATAACCCCCTCCTAAAAGGATGCCTTTGTAGACAAAGGCACACCAGCAGTGTTAATTGTAACCTCTGGAATGAGAGTGGGCTGGTCATACTTTCTAAACTGCAAGAGAGTTGGTGTAAAAAGGGAAAAAAGCAGAGTTTTGTATTCATGTGGTCAGTATGTGTATTCAGTTCAAATCCACTCAGTTTAATTATCAAGTTCTTGGATTGGAGTTCCGGTGACGTCCATCAGTGCTGGAAAAAAATCCTTTCTCCCTGTAAGTTTTTCAGTTGAATTCAGTTTTATTCATATAGCTCCAAATTACAACTACAGTTGCCCAGTTGCTTAAGGGCTTTGTATTGTAAGGTAAAGACGCCGCAATAATACAGAGAAAACAGAGAATTGTTGGCTGACACAACAATCAGATCACTCCCTATGAGCAAGCGCTTTGGTGACAGTGGGAAGGAAAAACTCCCATTCAACAGGAAGAAACCTCCAGCAGAACCAGGCTCAAGTGGGGATGGCCATCTCATGCAACTAGTTGGGAATGAGTGGTGGAAGATGAGACGAAGACATGCTGTTTAGTTAGTTGACTGCTGATCACGTTATTTCACTCGATTTGTTAGTGTTTGGCACTAGTGTACAATATATCGCAGTAACATTTAATATTATTTTATGCCATCAGTACATTAAGGTAGGAATGTACCTGCTTAAGCAGGTGCTGCTCAAGCCAGAAGTAGACAAAGGCTTGCATCCTTGAAAGGTTTTATGTGTAGTTTATCCTTTTTGACCCTTAAAGACATCCAGTCTCTAAACCTTCGATGCCCTGGATAATAGATGTATGAGTTAAGACTTTCTGTTCTGTGTATTTGTGTTTGAATGTCGATTCTTTTTTTAACATTTTAAAGGTTTCAACCCTTGGTTTCAGTTCTTTAACTCTTAACATGGGCTGTTTATCTGCGTGGAAACAATGCCTCCTATTCATTGCCTGCTTTCGTTCCTTGGATGTCCATATGTCTGCATGTTCGCAGCAGATATCTGCTTGTAGAGATTAGGATGACCTTCACTCTAATGTGTGAAAAGCAAAGTAAATCTGGTTGATTAGAAGTATAAAATGCACAATGTTCTGTGCTCATTGCATGAATGGCATGTGCTCAGTGTTAAGGAAAGAAGGGGGAACCAAAAAACTCATAGTGAACTATTCCCAGTACATTTGAGATGCCATATATTAACGGTTGTAACACAGTCACAGTCTGTTATTCTGGAAGGTTCTGGACCAAACCTTTGAATATGTGACTGTCTTCCCTCTCTTCTATAGTTATGGTTTTATGCTTGTCTCTCTGTGTTTTGTCCTTTAAAAAAAATCTTTGTTTTTTTCTGTTCTCTTGCCTCTTGCCCCCACCCACCCCCACCCCAGCCAGTTGTGGCAGATGGCCGACCCTCCCTGATCCTGGTTCTACCCGAACTTCCTGTTAAAATATAGTTTTTCCTTCCCACTCTGTCACCCAGTGCTTGCTCCTAGGGGACTGAGTCTGTAAATTAAAGTTCAAGCTTTGAAAGTAGTGCAGCACACACAATGTAGATGTTTTTTTTTTCCACAGTAAACACTTAAATTTTGAGATTATTTTTAATTGTAGTATTCTTTTTTAATAATTAGAAAAAGAAGACTTATAGCGCTGTGGTGCAATGTTCCTATCTGTTAACTTTTATTTATAAGAAATCTCCAAATGACTTACATTTTTCAAATACTTGATTCTGAGACAAACAAAAACAAACAATCAAGCAGACCCCCCCCCCCCCCCCCCCCCCAAACATTCTTTGGACTCATTTACATATTTAACTATTTGTAGCAGTGCTTTACATAGTATTTATGTTTATTTTTACAGAGCATGGGGTATGTTTTAAATGGACCTAAGCACATACATGACCACAAACAGTTACAAAACTTTGTAAATCCTCTTTGACACACAAACAGTTTTAGAAGAATCATTTCCAAATATTTTCCTCACGTGTAACAGTAGTAGCCACTGCGACCTGACCTGATGTCACTGAACTGGAGTTATTTGTTTTTGTTGACCAGAAGTGCTTGGCATGTGGGACAACCCCTCCATTAGCCTGTTGTTTGGGATATGTGCGTTCACCAAAATGCTAATGCACCCTCAACTATGGTCACTTCTGATCACATGGTAGCAGCCAATATATAACCGTTAGCGTCCACTAATAAAAGGGTGTATCAATGGTAACATCCATCCTTTATATACAGTCTATGAAGCCTACTTTAGCAGGCAATGCTCTGGATTTTTACACAAGGACAATAATTCCCCATCACACAGATTAGAGGACAGGCAGGTAAAGGAATGCCTAAAGTCTGAACAGATTGTGAAATATTCATTGGCATTTGCATATCTGTTGGATGAGTGCTAGGAAAGTTCAGTACTGCAGCCCCCGGTCTTTGTAACATCCATGTTGTAGCAAATCCCACCTCAGATGTTGCAAAGTCCTTATATTCAAAGGTTTAATTTACTAGAGTAGTAGATATGTGCATGCATTAGTAAGAGAAAATAGAACTACATTTTTCTCTTTTTCAGAATTGTTCCTATAGTGATGACCAGGGTGGAAGTCAGGGACGGACGGCACATCAGCTCGGCCCAGAATCACACATTTAAATACATTCTGACTGCTTGAATAACATGAGGTGTACTTGAATGATTTTTACCTTGGGACCTCTGTAGTGGAGGCTATTAACATAGGAAGATGAATGAAGCACCCCCGAGTCTGCTTAGATATTGAATGCTTTAGTCACACTTGCATACTTGTAAAGAATGAATATTGTGCCATATGGTCCTTGAAGTAAAATAGCAATATTAAAATAAGCAGAGTACAAGAAATGTCATCCCTGATGGTGAATAATTCTCTTTGGGCCATATGGGCTACAACATTAAAACATGGCTAAACATTATAAAGTGGAACAATGTTTGCTTTGAGGATTATGGGAAAATCCTCTTTTTATAAAAAACGGTGTGTGTGTGTGTGTGTGTGTGTGTGTGTGTGTGTGTGTGTGTGTGTGTGTGTGTGTGTGTGTGTGTGTGTGTGTGTGTGTGTGTGTGTGTGCAAATGTTGGAAGCAGTTGAAACAGATGCCGTTGAGTGGTCCAACAGAAGAATGAGTGAAAGGAACTGCCTAGGCTGGGATAAAACATTCAACTTGTATAGCAACACGACCTCCTGCTGATGCACACATACAAGCACAATTACACACACAAACAGGTTTCTTCTGATAATGCAGACAATCGCACGCCAGTAAAAGCTTCCATCTTCATTATAACCTCCATAAACGTTGCATATTTGCAAACACACGCATGTAGCAGGCCTGTGGAAGAGCTGTGAGAATCAAGTGAAAGTGGAAGAAAGGCGACACACGGGGAAAACATGAGAGTCCGAGGCAGCTGCAGGATTGTGGCTGTATGCCCCGTGTGTGTTCTCCTGAGGGCTGGCACTGACACTATGAAGCCTGCTGTCCTGGCTCGAGTGGCCCGGGCCTGCCTGGTGACAGAGAGACACGCAGGGAGGGGGGGGTGCCCGGGGTGCAGAAGAGTCGCCCAGTAGTCAGAGTTGATTGTTGTGTGACTAATGTCTCTCTCCAGCGTCCATCTGCTACTGGGCCCCTTTCATGGCTCACATGAGCCTAACTGTAGTTCTTATTCTTTAACCTCTCCTCTTCATCAAAACCTTCGTCCACACAAACATCAATGTTAATATCAAACTACTGGATTCCCTGAGATACAGTGGCTGTATTTAGGAAGATTAAGAATCTCAAATGGGTTATTTATTGTGACAAATATAACAAAGTTTTTACAGTGAAAAAGATTTTTTTCCCTTTCTGCAATTTCTGAGCAAGTTTATATTTTAGTCCGAGATAATGGATGCACAGTGATGAAACCAGAAGTTCTTCACGGAGCTTTACACCAAGTTCGAGGTCAGTTTGCAGCCGAGAACCAAACCCAGAGAACCTTTCATGTAGAGATTAAATTATCCTCTAAATACAAATACTTAGAATTTTACTTTTAAAAGACTTAAAGTTGGGGTGTGCCATTGTTACTTACACACTGTGCCGTCTTACATGGAACTTACAAATCTCACAGGCCTTATTCACCACTGCACGGTCTATGTTTGGCTTTTAATGGCTGGCTTTGTCCTTCTGTAGACTCACATTTCTTATATTCTTATTTAGAGGCTATTCTTGGTCTACTTACTGACCTACAGCACATTCTTCTCCTTCTTACCCATAAAGCCCACACCGAACTTTGAAAATAGACTTTCTGATTTGCAGATCTCTCTGGTGCAAAATCATGTAAATCTCACATCTCGGTAAATAAATATAAAGTTATTTTTACTGACTTTGACACAGTTGCTTCATTCTGCAAATGATATGAACAGTGCTGCATCTGTTGGGCATGTTGGCAGTATAATGTTAGCTTTGTTGTTCTACCTGGCGGCTATTACGTATTCGTGTTTAATACCACGTAATCCCTACACACCGGGATATACTTTGCATAATTTTCTCATGTATTCCACCACAGTAGATGATGCAATCTCATGATGTGGTTGAAGTGCACACTAGTGTTTTTCCCCCCCCCCCAACATCAACCAAAGTAAAACATGCATCCATCCAGGACATCATATCATCACCCAGGTTTACCAAAAAGAGGAAACTTCACAAACTGAGGATTCATCACAAAGTGCAAACGTGTCTCCTGAACTGGAAGGCCAGATTAGATTCAGTGAAACCAAGATGGCAGGAGGACACAAGTCTAGAAAAGGCTTGGAGTGGCTCATGATCTGAAGCATTTGTTTATGATTGTGGTTTGTTAAACTACAGTTGAGCCCCGTGTACAAAAACGGCTTGCGAGGACTCGCGAAGATGGAAAAATTTGGAGAATCTCATATCGTTTCAGCCTTTATGCCATTTTAACCAGTTAACAGCTGGTGGATGAAGCTCCAGTTTATGCAAACGTGATCTTGTCAGTTTGGGGTTTTTTTGCCTTATGCAAAAATTCCTCTCATTAGAACATTTGCATGGTTTCTTTATGCTGATGAGTGTACCGTAATGGAGTAATTCGTGTGAGATCGGAACCACAGTCTGTCTTCCTGTAATGCTGACGAGTACAAGCTTTTAGCAATAATTTAAGTACATTTTTACTTGAATGGGTATTTACACTATGAACCCCAAGAATGAGGTTCACAGACCTCATGTGCAGAGAAGTGAAATATAGCAAGTATTTATTCAGGCTGAGCTTGGTATTTAAAGCCTGTTGCACAGTGATAAAAGTGGTAGTGTTGAGTGTTTAGATGCAATAGAGGTTATAAATGTAGCTGTGAGAATTAAAACGCCTTTGAATTTAAGCGTAGGTGGTCTATTGTCATCACTTCAGCATAGGGTCTTTAAAGAGGTCAAATGTTTTCTGAAGAGCTCTCCAGAAAAATGCAGAAATATTTTCAGATGAAGAAGAAATTCCACATTTCTGTAACACGTCTTAAACCTACTGGTTTGAGAGCTTCATCTCCAGTCTTTTTTTTCCTGGGTGAATCTTTGAATGCAGGAATGCTTTTATGCTGAAATATTATTTAAACTTTCCTTTTTAACCAAGGTTATGGGGAACAAAGAGCTCAGTGACTACACGGAGGTAGCAGACGCTGATACATTTTATTAGGGTGTCAGAATGGGGCGAAACAGTTTGAATACGCTGCTTAGAGATTGTAATGATATTTGATTACTGACAGCTCTGAAGCACCTTTATTTTATTTTATTTTTGATCTCCTGTCCTAAGCAATGGGTCGGTCTTCTGATTATTTATTTTTGTAAAGAAGATATTTCAGTTTGACCATTGGAAGTTAATCCTCTGCTAACAGTTCACCTGTGGAGTCCTTCAGGTCTCTGTTCATGCCGCAAATCTCAGAAAGTTCAGTTTTCTATGTGTGTGACTAAAGGCAGACACGTGAACACCCCATAGCTCACGGTCGGTTCACTAGTGGACGTACACTCAACAAAAATATAAACGCAACACCTTTGTTACTGCTCCCATTCCCCATGGGATGGACGTAGAGACCTAAAATTCATTCCAGATACACAATATAACCATCCCTCCCAAACAGCGGTCACAAATCAGTCCAAATGTGTGGTAGTGGGCACATCTGCTATATTGAGATAATCCATCCCACCTCACAGGTGTGCCACATCAGGATGCTGATCTGACATCATGAGTAGTGCACAGGTGTACCTCAGACTGCCCACAACAAAAGGCCACCCTGGAATGTGCAGTTTTGTCTCACAGCAAAATGCCACAGATGCCACAAGCAATGAGGGAGCGTGCAATTGGCATGCTGACAGCAGGAATGTCAACCAGATCTGTCGCCCGTGCATTGAATGTTCATTTCTCAACCATAAGCCGTCTCCACAGGCGTTTCAGAGAATATGGCAGCACATCCAACCGGCCTCACAACCGCAGACCTCGTGTAACCACACCAGCCCAGGACCTCCACATCCAGCAGGTTCACCTCCAAGATCGTCTGAGACCAGCCACCCAGACAGCTGCTGGAACAATTGGTTTGCGCAACCAAACAATTTCTGCACAAACTGTCAGAAACCGTCTCAGGGACGCTCAACTGCATGCCCGTCGTCGTCATCGGGGTCTTGACCTGACTCCAGCTCGTCGCCGTAACAGACTTGTGTGGGAAAATGCTCACATTCGATGGCGTCTGGCACGTTGGAGAGGTGTGCGCTTCACGGATGAATCATGGTTCACATTGTTCAGGGCAGATGGCAGCTGAGAATGTCCCAGTTCTTGCATGGCCAGCATACTCACCGGACATGTCACCCATTGAGCATGTTCGGGATGTGCTTGACCGGCGTATACGACAGCGTGTACCAGTTCCCACGAATATCCAACAACCTCGCACAGCCATTGAAGTGGAGTGGACCAACATTCCACAGGCCACAATTGACAATCTGATAGACTCCATGCGACGATGTATTGCACTGCATGAGGCAAATGGTGGTCACACCAGATACTGACCGGTTCTGGGTCCCCAGACCCCCAATAGCGCAAAAAACTGCACATTCCAGGGTGGCCTTTTGTTGTGGGCAGTCTGAGGTACACCTGTGCACTACTCATGATGTCAGATCAGCATCCTGATGTGGCACACCTGTGAGGTGGGATGGATTATCTCAATATAGCAGATGTGCCCACTACCACACATTTGGACTGATTTGTGACCGCTGTTTGGGAGGGATGGTTATATTGTGTATCTGGAATGAATTTTAGGTCTCTACGTCCATCCCATGGGGAATGGGAGCAGTAACAAAGGTGTTGCGTTTATTATTATTATTATTATTATTATTATAGTATTTTTGTTGAGTGTATGAGTGCTTAGGCGACCCACTAAGGCGCCGTGTCATACATCAGCTGTTGTCTTCACCTCCTGTTGGTGTTTGTAAATTTCACCTGATACTCATTTTGCATCGCTAATGGTTATTTCGACTGTGCTAAACTTCACTGAGATTCCACAATCTCTGGTCACCACGTTGCTGCTTGTCTCTTCCTTTTTCTAAGCCCCTTTACGGTCCTTTCTTGTAAGAACTATAAAAGAACACAAATAAGAGAATCCAGGTTTCATCTTAAATAAGAAAGTTAATTTTGTCTTTTGTCTTTAATTTTGTGTTTCCTTTTTCTTTGCAATGGCACAAATAACGCTTTTTAAACTTATAAAATCTACTAAATGAATCCATATAAGAGACTCAGCCAAATGTGCTTCATTACTTAAATCCTGCACAGAACAGAATTCTTGTTAAGAAAATCCTCTCGTCTTGTCCTGAATTGGGTAAGATGAGCAAGATGGATGGAAAATGCTAACAGCTCCTCAAAGGTCAGTTGATTTATACATGTTTTTATTAGTTCTTTAGTTTTAAAGATAAAGTAATTTTAGCTGAAAATGTAGCATTAAAATTTAAAATGCACGTCCACTGGTTACTCTTCTAAGAAGTATTTTTCGGACTGTATATTTCCGCTGTGTTCATTTTGACAGTACATTTTGATTTGCGTTTTTGTAGTCTTTTGACTAAAATGCTCTTTAGTTTCAGTCAAATTTAAGTTGTCTAAACTTATGAAGTTTAAAAATTTGAAGTCTTTCAATTGATTAAAATACAAAATGTTTTTAATGGTGAGAGTTTATAAAATGTCTTACTTCCCTTGACTTTAAATGCAGAATGTGTCCACATGTTTACTCTCTTCTCTTCCTTCAAATCGTTGACATTTTGTAGCGTAATCAGTTCTGATTGGATCTCGTCTCTCCAGAATATTTCCATCTCGTTTTTATTTATCGACAAAAAGTCATCATAGTTTTTTAACTTGGCTATTATGTTGTTTTTGTGAGGAAACAAAGAGTCACTGATGAAAATTATGACGAAAAGTAAGAAAAGTCAACAAAGTTCATGCTGGTTTTGTGCTGTGCTGTGGGTTCATTGTCTCTAAACAGCTGTGAGATGCAGCTGGAATTGACCTTAATCAGTAGTAGAAATCAAAACTAGTCATTTTATCTTCTATTTATTATAAAATATTGCTCAGTGATGCTTTAGACCTTGATTTTAATAGGCTGCCAATGTCAGTGACTGACTCTGATGGGCTTTAAAAAGCACTTTACAAACAAAAATGAGTCTAGTGTAATATTGTGCTATCACCTTCTGTTAGCTACCATATAGAAGCAACATATTTAAGCGTAAAGGTTGAAGGTTGACAACAAATTAACAAGAACTGACTTATTTAAAGAATGTTGCCATTGACGTATCAGTGAAATGAC
The DNA here is from genome assembly GCF_057382185.1 of Mchenga conophoros. Lineage (NCBI taxonomy): Eukaryota > Metazoa > Chordata > Actinopteri > Cichliformes > Cichlidae > Mchenga > Mchenga conophoros. The sequence continues at coordinate 63,354,369 of NC_140532.1, read as the reverse complement.
TGTAACGTGAAACTAGACGATCACAGCGTCTGTATTCTGACTTCAGCACGAAAAGTCTCCCAGAGACACCGAAACTTGTAAGAAATCCAGCTGCTGCTGCTCATTGGTGCGGGCTGCTGGATGAATGAATCTTTGTTTGAATGGGGAAAACTGCTGGAGAGGGATGGGCGGGAAGAAGCGGGGAAGAAAGCCACGATGGGAAGTTGGAGAGGAAACGGAAACGAGGGTGAACAGAATGAGCATGAAGAGAGAACCTGGGGACAAACTCTAGTAAAACCAGCAGATCCCTTTCATTACACATGTCTGTAATTCTCTGCCAGCGGATGTTTTCTTGTGGATTCGCAGCGTTTTCCTCCAGGTGTTAAAAAGCCTCAAGCTGAACGCTGGTGTGCAGACGGGGTTAAAATGTGTCCAAAATGTTGCCTGCTGTTTTACATGCTTCAGTTGCATGTGTGCTTATTGTCAAATATAATTGTGTTAAGTATAGACACACACACACACACACACATATCTACTTCACACTGCAGGCTTGTTCGGGCTGTGGCAAGGGGACAGTGCATGGGAAGTGTGAACAGTAGAAGACCAGACAAAATGACATGTGTTCGCCCAAGGGGCTGGCACAGTAATTGTGTGTGCGTGCGTGTGTGTGCGTGTGTGTGTGTGTGTGTGTGTGTGTGCATATGGTGGTGGTGTTTGAGTGTGGTGTGTACTGCGCCAACCCTGCTGTTTACCATGGGGGATTTTAGAAGAATTGTAGGCAGCTGGCAAGCCCCTTCAGTTTGTCTTTTTTCCCCTCCCTGAGTCTGTCGCTGTGTGTAGTAGTAGCCTGCCCCTCACACGCTTGCACTCCTTACGTGCATGGATTTGATGTACCACAACGGTTTTAACAAAATAGGCAATTTCCTTCATGAAAGGAAGCAATACTTTACCTCTTGCAGCTGGAATACAGGCTTGCTACATGTTGATCGGAACTTAAAGCTACATTAAAAAATATTTTCCTGGTTTAAAAAAAAAAAATCTGACTTAATATCAGTGTGAATCACAAAGCAGGCTGCAGAGAGAGAAGAATGGCACCCCTCCATTATGTTTGTCCCATTTTCTGAAATGAAATTCTGGGATGTGGTGATCACACCTGCACAATGCAAGCTGAAAAGCAAAATTTAGCAGTGAAATCCGTATTTGTCTCCTGAACATGACCGAGAAGCTCATTGGATGCAAGTCGCTGGGTGATCAGTTGATCCTTTCCTCTGGGCTTGGGGGTGTAATTGTATCAAAACTTTGACTCTAGTTTCTTTTGTCCTTTTCTTGCTCTTTTTTGTGTTAGTTTTTTGATAAAACATAGGCACAGCCACAGTAAGACTGCTCGCTGGAAAAGCGAGGCACCCTTATGAAGCCTCGAGCTGATTTTGTTTTTGCTGTCGCCGTCTTGGTGCTTTGGAATCGGACATGACAAGCGAGAGGCGCATCTGTCTGTGGAACAGAACTCAATGTTTTATTCAAGAGTTTGATCGCAGTGAACACTCTCCTGATCGCTTTCACAGAATAAGGGATCAGAGGGACGTTTTTCCAGAGACTTCTATACAATCGGGAGTCTTTTTGGAACCAGAGGAATCGGCCCCTGCTGGTCAGTGTTGGCTTCAGTTTCCAGACCCTAAAGCTGCATCCGTCGTTTACAGTCAGTGGTTATAAGCAGACCCCTACTGTACCAAACAGTAAAATTATTCGCAGTTTCAATATTAAAAGGTTTTTCAATAGCGTGCCACTTTGTCTTGTCTTATACGTGAGCTTGTGTTGCTGCAGTAAAATTTAATTTGCATATATGGGAAGAATCAAGTTTGAATATTAATGACTAATACGATACTTTTCTTTGTTATTCCTCTTTTCTTGTAGAGCTCTGAGGTTGGATTTTGGAGCGGCTCACTCACTTTTCTACAGTTCACTAGTCCTTAAATTTTTATTACTGGTAGTTACCATTTGGAGCTACCGTCAGTTTCTAGTTGGCCACAGCTGGCCGTTGTTACTGGGAGTTAATTATTACCATTATAGTTCATTTTAGCTTCAGTTTATCACTAGACTTTTAATTACTTTATCAACTTGGCATCAAGGCATTTGCACTGACTACACATCAGCTAGTTACCGTTAGCTGCCAGTATGGAGCGCAGTAGCTGGAGTGGCAGTGAGAGTCCAGGGGAGGACATGGACAGACTGAGTGATTCTGGAGGGGACAAGACCATGGATGGGGATCCCGAGGGAGTTTGGAGCCCGGACATCGAGCAGAGCTTCCAGGAGGCCCTGGCCATCTATCCGCCCTGTGGAAGGAGGAAGATTATACTGTCGGATGAAGGGAAGATGTACGGTGAGTGATGGGAAATCAGGGCTGGGTATAAATCAGTACAAGTTACTGACACTTGAAAAACTGAAAAAGGTCTTTTTCTCATATCAGTGTAGATAAACAATGAAAAACAGTTTTACTCCTCGCTTAATAAATGTTCCTATTGCTTTGGACTGCGAATTACAGGAGCTGTTGTGAAAGTGCGATGCACCCCGTGTGCTTTGTTTTGGTTTCTTCACGAAGGCGCAAACAAGCAGAGGTCACTTCTTTGTGTTGTTCTACAACCGTGGGCCATATTTAATAAGTGTGAATAAATTTGATAGTTCGTCACTAATTCACACGGTATATGTGGTAGAATGTGATATAAACGCACCGAGCGACTGGCCGAGCTGTTGAAATGTTCGCTGTTGTGTCAGACGGTGCGAATAACGACATAGACGGCTGTGGCGGAGGCTTGTCGCGCAGGGCAAAGTGTCAGAGATGCAGGGGGAGGAAAGAGCCGTAAAAGAGAGGAAATAGAAGCAGGCTATAGGTGCGCAGTGTGTGTGAGCGTGGGACTAAGAGAGAGTACTTATATGTGTGTGTGTGTGTGAACTAATAGAGTGATGAACAGATGGTTCTCTGGCTGCCACCAGCTGCGTCCCCCCCTCCCTTTCACCCTGTTGTTTTTCTTTTTTCCTCTCTTTCGTCGTATCGCTCTCTAGTGAATACTTCTTGAGTTTTGGGAATCGAGAGAAAATCAAAATAAGTATCCTAAATATGAGATAGTTATTTCCTCTATCATCTAGGTTAAAGGTCCCACACAGACTAGAACGCTAAATATGAGCCCCGAAAGAGGGCGGCCATATTTGTTTGTCCCATTAGTGAGGTCAGGTCCTGTTCATGGGTGATCTGGCTTACAGTCTGTGTACCAGTGCGTCTCTAGGGTGTTTGGTTAGGTTAAGGTCAGGACTCTTTAAAGCACCTTAAAGTTATACTTTTAAAAACTTGTGAATTGTCCCAACGTCACAGTTTCCTTCGGAATTTTTGCAATTTTAGCGAATCGTCTTCTTTTTTTAGCTTCATGTTGTTGTTTTGCTTCAGCTGTCCTTTTCTTTGAACCCCAGAGACACAATAAGAAGAGTTTCTAAGCCTGTAAAGCAAACTTATGTAACATTAATGCTATGATAATCTATGAGGAACATGATCTACTATAATTAGATGTCTTAAACCAACAGTACTAATGTTCTGTGTGCTGGTATAACTCAGTGGTTGAGCAGGTGACTTATTTGCTAAAAGGCTTCTGGGTTCGAGTCCGCCCTGGGCCATTTCCTGTGTGTTGTTCCCCTTGCTCTCTCTCTGCTGTTCTACTGTGCTGTCCAAAATAAAGGTGAAAATAAAATTAATACATTTTCTGATGTGTAGATCCGGCCACGTGTGTTGTTATGGAGGGCTATGGAACAAAAATAATCTCGCTGCATTATTTGGCTGAGTTGTGATGCAAAAAAAGCCAGCCAGCTTTCAACAGAAATGAGCTAAATGTTCTTTCACATCCCCTGGTCATTCATGGATGCACTGCTGCTGTTCTCTGAATAGAGCAGAAACAGAGAGAGGTGTACCCAAAAAACCCTAAACGCTACGGACATGCACAGATTGGAAGCAGCAGCGCTCTCCTGTCGCGTTGATGCTAAACCTCGCGATCGACCTCCTTTGTGTTCCCGATCAGTTGCCGATCAATCAGACTCATTCTGTTCTCTGCCTTGGTGGCATGTTCGGTTGTTTACCTTGTTGACTCTGTGTGCAGGTTGTTGACACGTTTATCATGGTGACCTAATCGAGTTAGATGGTGTCTGTTTTCAGAGGCAGAGCAGGAAAGGCGAAATGGCAAGAAGGGATGAGCAGCATTTGGCCACAGAGACCAGGGGTTTTAATCATTGCCTACAACATCTGTGCAAAGCGGAATTATAAAACAGTATCTCGTTTATTGTAATTTTTAGCTAATGGAGCTTGCAGGATTGAATAGGCTCTTATTTTATTTCATGCCTGGTGTGTAATCGGGCTCTTGAGGCTTTGTTGAGTTTGTTTTGTTTTTTAATGATTTTTCTGCTTTTTTTCCTGCTTGCACAGAAGCAAAATACAAGCTTAGTTATTAAAGGCAAACTTAAGCATCTTTAAGGGTAGATTCGCTTTCTTTGACATTACATTAAGGCACACTGAGTGGCTGGTAAGTTGTCTTACAGTACAGAGGAGAAACGAGTAATACCTGATAGGCAGGGGACTACTGCGGTTCTAGAAACACCCCCCACAGGGTGGAGGAAAATGGAGTGAAACGTAAAAGAAGAAGAAACGGGTACAAAAAGTGCCGGGATAAACTTAGTGGATGAGAAGCTTAGAAACATCATAATGTGGGTGCATATAACAGGGAATGAAAAGGCGAATAATGGCTCTATTATCCTTGGGAAAGATGCATCAAAAGTACAATATAATGACCAGTGTCTTTGTCTCCTACATATCCTATAGATCTACTGACTAATACACAGAACGGCATCTGTCTCTTCAGCGGCGAGCATGCTCAAACCAGCTATGTCACAGGGGGCTTTACTTATCGAGAATAACAGTGGAAGAAGTATAGACTGTGACACATGTTGGCAAAAGTTTTCCAGTCACATGGTGTCATACACACCTACATTTTCTTCATTGTAAAAATGTAATCGTCTTAAACTGGAGGTTGCATCCTTCATTGGGGCTGAATGGTTTTGGTTCTTTCCAGTCGACATACCAACAACGTTGCAAAATCAACTTCAGCGAAACCAGTTACTCGACTTATATGACTCATTTTGAAGATACTCTTCATCTTCCCCTAAGACAAAGGGCTAGCTACCCTTCTGCCTTTGTCTGTTCATTTCGAAATCCTTTAGATGGCGAGGAATTGAATCCTCACGTGCCCGATGCGTGACTGTATTTTTTAAATGTTTCTTCCTGTGTGTGCGTTACTGTACCCCGCCGATGTATCTATATTGTTTTTTACCTTCTTAGGGGCTGTAACCTACCCAAGTTTGTTTTCCAGTAATAATAAAATACAAATCATAAGACTCACTAAATTTCAGGCTCACTGCCGCCTACTTTATGTGACGTTATTAAGAGAAAAGTTCCTCAAATCGCCGCTTTTTTCAGCTACATTTGTCTTTATTTCTAATAAATCACATAAAAGTAAAGAAATTTCTTTTTAAAGGATAATTCAGTAGAAAACAAATTTACTCTTAAGCCAGTGTCTGGTCAGATTAGTGTGGTTTTCACTATGTGATCAGCAGTGCTGACAAGCTTTAAGCACAACACCCAGATCTTATCACCTTATGGTGAACATGTGCGTGAGCACGCGTCTGCATTAGCATTTATTTAAGCCCTGTTTGGCAAATGGAAATCTGGTAGCCTTCGCTCTCCTTTTAGCTGTCTCCACAAACGCTTTTAAAAGGAAATATCTGTTTTTTTTAAGCTGCTAAATGCTCTCCAGCTAGTCCGTGACTTCAGCCGTCAAAGCTGACGTGTGCTGCTGCGAGTAACAGGATTTATGAGACCGAAGGAAAAGAAAGAGACGCAAAAACAAAGCAAAGAGGAACCGCCGAGTCCTGCGATCATTCCCCCACAAATAACGAGTCATCTTAGACCACTGTAATACGGAAAAAACATTTTTAGTCCACGTTTAATTTCAGTGTGCACTGTAACTAAATTGGAATAAACTGGTATTAATACTGAAATTTTGGAGTGGTTTCAGAATGAAAGGAGAAAATGAATATTAAAGGCTTTATTTGTTGTCAGAGTTGAGGGTTTAAGTCTTTTACTGGTTCTATCCTCACAGCTTCTTCTTGTTGCATGTTTTAATCATCACATTATTCCGTTCCCTGACACCGGCAACAAATATCATACTATTATCAGCACTTTGAAAAACAATATTTACACGGTGCTGGGAACACTCAGTCAACACTTCTTGGTTCCTTTGAAACAAGTCGGATACCGTGATGCGCTACATATTACGGTCGTCCAACATTAGAGTAAGTCGATGTTACCAAATCTCTGCAGGTGGCATCACCTGGCAGTAAAAGATTAACAGGATTTGGTTACTCTTTAAAAGAACTGGCAGCTTGTTTGTAATAAATGAAAGATTAACTTCAGTCTGCACCAACCAGGATTTCAGGGATTGTGCCTTGGAGGACAAAGGGAAGAGCCTCAAATGAGTGCAAATGCAAATCCTAAAGGTTTAGCACTTTAAAAACTGCTTTTTGGATGTAACGAACAGAAACTCCCACAAAGCTGCTGCGAATCCAGGCTCTAGGCCAGTGTTTGGCCCCTGTGGTCTCTGAGGTCTGTCCAGGGTACACAACAATACACACCACTCAACTCCAGCCTTGTTAGCGAGCGCGGTCAGCGAGGCCTTGACCTTATTCTGAAAGGGGTTTTGAGCTATTCTATGAAGCAGCTGAAGCTCTTAATCACCCCACTAAGAGAGCGACGGCGTAACAGTAATGTACTGCGGCTAGCGGACAGGAAAGAAAAGGCGCATTTCTAACCACACAAACTGCAGGAAGCGTCTGATTTAGCTTCTCCTTCTCACTCGTTCTGCCTCGTACCACCTCGTATTCACTTTTGTATTGTAACCCTGTGTCGTCGTAGCATTACGTCACCAACCCGGCTCTTGTTTCCTGTGTTTTCTGGAACTTTTTTCGTGTTCTCAAATCAGCTCTAAATGGTTCAGAATCACATAACAAACATGTAATTTCATTACTTTTCTTTCTTCCCAGTTTGTCGTCTCCATTAATATCGGCTTGCACGCGGTGGCCTCAGCCTAGAGATAGGGAGCTGGGGGGAGCACGGGGGTTGCTTCTGTTCGTCATGGTTAATGACCATCTGACTTTGGCCTTGAAGTCTTTCACTGGGCGAGTAGAGAGAGATGGAGACAGAGAGTGGAAGAGGGAGGGAGGGAGCAGACGGGAAGCCCATTCACTACAAGAGGGACAGAGGAGGGGGGAAAAGGAACAGCCAGAACACAGGATGGATGGATGGCCGAATGAAGGGAGGGAAGAAAGTGTGTTTGTGTGTGCGTGTGTGTGTGTGTGCTGGAGAGTTTTTGAAAGAGAGGGAGGGTGAGAGTGAGGGATGTGTGCCGCAGGGTTAGTGAAGGATGATAATTCACCGTTAAGCCTCCTAGAAAGACCAGCTGGCCCCTCTGGAGTCAGATGTCAGCCTCCACAGCCAGGACTACTCAGTGTGTGTGTGTTTCTGTGCACGCGTTCACAGCACGCACTCATGTTTGCGTATACATCTATGTGTACTGTGTGTGTGTGTGTGCGTCTGCGTGCTGTCGTCAGTCACAGCTTTTGACTGCTCGAAGGAAAACACCTGCATGGTGAGCTGTAGATTTTATCAGTCTAAGCTCCATATCTCAGTGAGAGTGGGACTGCTCAGAAGGTACACACACACACAGACACACACACGCATGCACACACACCATCTGCTAGTTAGTTAGGGCTATTGTTGCAAGCCATTTGGGTAGTGTGTAGAGGTTTGGCTTTGTGCTGATCTTGACCATCAGTTGGCCAGCTGGCCCGACTTTGGTTTTCCACTTGGTTGCAACAGAGAACAGATCGGGAGCGAAACCAAACCAAACCAAACTGAACCGCATTTGCTTGTTAGCAAATAAAATTACAGTCAAATTACATAATTTCCTGAAATCTGTAAAATGGTCTGTCGTCCTTAATTCCTAAGGACTGTAAAGCTGTAATATAGCCAGGCGGAGCAGGCCTAAGTTAATATGTGCAAACGACCCCTCCCCTCCCCTTCGCAGTTTCTCTGGATGTAAAAGTTGTGTTTTTCTGCTTTGTTTCTCACTGCCTCCCTCTCCCTGGCTAATCTATACTAGCCAGGTCATGCTGAGTCTGCTGTGCTCCCCATTGAATGGGTTGAATTATTCAGCATCGTAAGCGTGCGTGCGTGTGTGTGTGTCTTTATGTGTGCGTGTATGTGTGCACGCGTAAACACGGGTACAGCTGGCCTGCTGGCTCCTTTAATCAGGGGACGGCCGGTCCGCATGAATGCCTGTATTGTTGGGTCATGTGTATTCAGGGCCGTGGCGTGTGTGATTTTATGTGCATGTGTGTATGTGTGGACGGCTCAACAGGGGTATCGGTGATTACAGCGTTTCTATGTGAAACTGCACGTCAACCAGGCCGCTGGGTCAACAGCTCTAAATCAGCCACTAAGTTGTTTGTCAGGGTCATATGATTTCTGCGTGCGATTGTCCACGTAAACGAAAGACCGGTCAAATGGGGTTTAACATGCATGTGGGCATGCATAATGTTTCATTACTATGTTCTGTGTCTTGTGCCTCCAGGTCGAAACGAGCTGATAGCCAGATACATCAAACTCCGAACGGGGAAGACGCGAACAAGGAAACAGGTAATAATGGGAGTGCGCTTTAAATCTAGTCATGCCGCCTACAGTATGGATCGCCACGTATCCCATTATACAAAGAGTAGCTTGGAAAAAAAAAAAGATCTCCAACTGTCGGAAAAAAGCACAGAGATTTAAAGAATATTGTTTCCCCGATTAGCTGTTGATTCAGCAGTGCAAAAAAAGCCCATTCAGGTGCAGCTACAGTCAGCTATACTCAGTGTTGGGGAGGAATAGTTTTCTATACGAGATCGCTGCAAAAAGTGCAGCCTTACCTAATGTCCACCTACTGTTACTCATTTATATTAAGATTTAAACATCTAGTTGGTGTTGGTATGGCGAATAACCTTCAGTAATAGTAATAAATCACATTCATGTAGTTGTAAGAAGCATGATAATATATTAAGTAATCCAAAGTATTCAGAATACGTTAATCTCATTGGGTAACGTAACGGAATACGTTATAAAATACATTTTGGGGCATGTACTCTGTAATCTGTAGTGGAATACATTTTAAAAGTAACCTTCCCAACACTGGCCACGCTGGTTACTGATCCTGATTTTACTTGTATCATTGTTACCTCGAGGTAAAGATGCGTGTGCTTAGTAAAGCTCCGGTAAGTGTGATAGTGCAGCTGGAGCTGTAAGCCAACATGCGCAAGCTAACCTCTGATGTAACTACAGTGGGGCAAAAAAGTATTTAGTCAGCCACCGATTGTGCAAGTTCCCCCACTTAAAATGATGACAGAGGTCAGTAATTTGCACCAGAGGTACACTTCAACTGTGAGAGACAGAATGTGAAAAAAAAATCCATGAATCCACATGGTAGGATTTGTAAAGAATTTATTCGTAAATCAGGGTGGAAAATAAGTATTTGGTCACCTCAAACAAGGAAAATCTCTGGCTCTCACAGACCTGTAACGTCTTCTGTAAGAAGCTTTTCTGTCCCCCACTCGTTACCTGTATGAATGGCACCTGTTTGAACTCATCATCTGTATAAAAGACACCTGTCCACAGCCTCAAACAGTCAGACTCCAAACTCCGCCATGGCCAAGACCAAAGAGCTTTCGAAGGACACCAGGAAAAGTATTGTAGACCTGCACCAGACTGGGAAGAGTGAATCTACAATAGGCAAGCAGCTTGGTGTGAAAAAATCAACTGTGGGAGCAATCATCAGAAAATGGAAGACATACAAGACCACTGATAATCTCCCTCGATCTGGGGCTCCACACAAGATCTCATCCCGTGGGGTCAAAATGATCATGAGAACGGTGAGCAAAGATCCCAGAACCACACGGGGGGACCTGGTGAATGACCTGCAGAGAGCTGGGACCAAAGTAACAAAGGTCACCATCAGTAACACACTACAACGGCAGGGAATCAAATCCCGCAGTGCCAGACGTGTTCCGCTGCTGAAGCCAGTGCATGTCCAGGCCCGTCTGAAGTTTGCCAGAGAGCACATGGATGATACAGCAGAGGATTGGGAGAATGTCATGTGGTCAGATGAAACCAAAGTAGAACTTTTTGGTATAAACTCAACTCGTCGTGTTTGGAGGAAGAAGAATACTGGGTTGCATCCCAAGAACACCATACCTACTGTGAAGCATAGGGGTGGAAACATCATGCTATGGGGCTGTTTTTCTGCCAAGGGGACAGGACGACTGATCCGTGTTAAGGACAGAATGAATGGGGCCATGTATCGTGAGATTTTGAGCCAAAACCTCCTTCCATCAGTGAGAACTTTGAAGATGAAACGAGGCTGGGTCTTCCAACATGACAATGATCCAAAACACACCGCCCGGGCAACAAAGGAGTGGCTCCGTAAGAAGCATTTGAAAGTCCTGGAGTGGCCTAGCCAGTCTCCAGACCTCAACCCCATAGAAAATCTGTGGCGGGAGTTGAAAGTGCGTGTTGCTCTGCGACAGCCCCAAAACATCACTGCTCTCGAGAAGATCTGCATGGAGGAATGGGCCAAAATACCAGCTACTGTGTGTGCAAACCTGGTAAAGACCTATAGTAGACGTTTGACCTCTGTTATTGCCAACAAAGGTTATGTTACAAAGTATTGAGTTGTGTTTTTGTTATTGACCAAATACTTATTTTCCACCCTGATTTACGAATAAATTCTTTACAAATCCTACCATGTGGATTCATGGATTTTTTTTTCACATTCTGTCTCTCACAGTTGAAGTGTACCTCTGGTGCAAATTACTGACCTCTGTCATCATTTTAGGTGGGGGAACTTGCACAATCGGTGGCTGACTAAATACTTTTTTGCCCCACTGTATAACTGTAGTTTTACTGACGACCAACCATCCTTTTATATTATATACACGTGCATTTTGGACCTCATATTGTTGACTATGGTTATGTTCCATTGATGGATTTTAATTGGAGTATATGTGTATTATGTCATATTGTGTGCCATATATAATGTGTTTATTCTGCAGTTTCATTTCATTTTAACATAACGGTCGTCCAGTCAAATAAACTGTGTTGGAAAGTGTTGTGTTTGTTGTCACAACAACCAAATGTGACATCTTCTCTGTGCTACTAGAAAGGAAACCAGGAACGTATTGTCCGACTAACTGCCTAGCAGCTGCGCTACTGTTACAAGTTGAGCAATGATATAAATACAGGAGAATGATAGATTATACCACCCGTCTGTTGAGAAACACTAACTGGGTGTCTGGATTTTTATTTATTTTTAATTATTGCATGTCAGTGAAGTGTAATCTTAGTATCTGAGCTCTTGGCCCGTGTTCCCAGGTGTCATTTTGCTTGCTCAAAAGATGTGCATAGATGGGTCTATTCACTGTTGTCAGGGGAGGTAGGTGTGTGTCTGTGTGTGCGTGTGTGTGTGCACCCTTCCAGTGTAGCAACAGTCCTTTCATAACCATGGCAACTCACTGTTTGGTTCTTCCTCCTCTCCTTCCTACCCTTCAACCCCTCCTTCACTTCGTCCTCTCCTCTCGTCTCCTCTCCCCCAGGTATCCAGTCACATCCAAGTATTGGCCCGAAGAAAATCCAGGGAATTTCAGTCCAAGCTAAAGGTAAGAGACCGCACAGAAACGTTTCCAGAAAAATCCTCTGCTGCTCAGGAAGTGTTGCTGTTTTTTCTTTTCCAGTTTGTTTGCTATAAACACAGATGATTAGTGAGGATTTGCTGTGATGACTACAGTGGATGAACAGAGTGAAAACAGCATCATCCACACAACTGCAAACAGATTTTTCTACGTTAACATTAAGAAATGGAATGAAAGAAAAATCACTTTTTAAAATTTGGAGTCTCTGAAGCTGTCCTGAAGAAGCAGTGGGAATCTGTAGCTGGCTGCTTTGCTCTTTGCTTGTTAATGTGACGCTATAGCTGGGAGGACGCCTGTCACGTTGACACCAGTTTCCTAGGTGTATAATTAGGTCTGTTTAGGTTTTTCACTCTCTCATGTTTCCTCCTCTTCCTGTCATTCTCTTGTATCCATACATTATTTTGTCCTTGTCCTCTTACTCTCTCTCTCTTTGAGTCTGCTAATCTCGTGTCCTTAGTATCTTGTCCTTCTTCACCCCTCTTTCCTTTTCTTCCTCACAGTTGGTTGTAATTAACTTTATGTAAAGCAACAAGGGAGCGCTTGTTTTCCGAGAAGAGCAGTCGGAATGAGAACAATTGTTTGCTTTCATAAAAGAAACAACAGATGGTTAATTGAAGTTTATAATAAAGGTTATTCAAATTCATATAGATCCTTTTGTTGATGATACACTATATGTTTAGGAAAAATTGTGCATGTCTCTAGTGTTGCTTTCTGATTTATTTATTTATTTTTTACCCCCCTTAACAATTTTCTTATTGGTTACACATCTAATGACAAAAAGCTTCTAGTGGGGTATAAGTGACGATTGAGAGCAAGTACTTCTTTATGTGTCTATACATTCATTTCAGTTCTTGAATATTATACCTTTTAACCCACAAATAAGTTGGTAATTGTCAACAAAGGAGGTGGAAAGACCTCTTTAACCGTAGACAATCTTACATGAGATCACGCCACTGATGATGCTCGCGAGTTTGTAGGGCAGGCAGCAACTGTATGCAGGTATCATTACACATGCAAGATTTCCCAATTGGTTGTGAAGATGGTTATCAGCTTAGGCGTCAGCGTACGTGGCCAGGGATTGAGATCGACTGAGCTACCGGTACTGCTGGCTGAGCTTGATCTTTTGTTCTGCCAAAACCAATGCTCCGGTGAGTTTCGGTGGAGTTTGTCCTCTTTGCCACCCTCTGTGCGTAACACTTGACCATTTAGAAAACCGAAATATTGTAGAAAAGTGGGAAGAATGGGGAAAGTGTGAGCTCAGTGTAGATCACATCCCAGACCATGAGACCATTCAAGATACAAGATCATCAGATAGTGTGTCTGCTGTCCGAGTAACATTTGCTGCTTCGCAGATTTAATACATTTTCTGATCATCTATTAAAAATCAAACTACGTATGCGACTCTTTGTGTGGATTTCACAATACTTCCTCATTCAACAGGAACAGGATCATTGGTGATTTTGAAGGAATGAGTTGAGGTCAAGGTGGTTATCATACCCATATGGCTCCTGGTATTTAATATGAAAATCCAGCATGATTCCCATTTCAGTGCCTCCTATAATGTTATTACCTCCCCTAGGAGGAGAGATTTCTCTCAGTGCCAATTAACTTGAGTGAAGCAGCCAATTAGTGATTCTCCAGCTATGGCAGTGGCTCTAATTCCATTTCTTTCAGCTGTTTCATGAGTTTCATGCTGCCTTTTTGTTCACGTTATAAATAAGCCCACACCATCAAGCTTATAAATCTGCTATATGTTATCGTTTGCCCCGAGGCAGCAGCTCTGATCAGCAATGTTCACCGCGCCGTCTGAAGCACATTCAGCTCTGCTGTACACTTTGTCCTCGCCGCTCACCACTCATGTCGCCATGATTTTCCCTCGAGGCCACAAGCAACATCACCACACCCAAATGACACGCACAAAAAGACAAAGCCCTGTCCCCTGAATCGCTCTGAAACGTCACAGGGACAGTTTTTTACAAAGCAAGAGATTTAGATACGAAAGAATGTAGTCTGACCCTGATAAGGGTGTAAAAGAAGCTCCTGTAATTGTTCGCTTGGAGCTACACGGTGTTTTGTTGGCAAATGAGCTGCTCCATGTTGGGCAGTTTACTTAAATTGCTGTACGTTAATTTGTGCAATCAAAAAGTAGCAGGAAAGTGGCAGCCTGATCACATCCAGTCACACAGGGACAGTGTTTTCCCCTCAAGCTTTAATATTTAAGATTCCATTATTCAAGACAATTCAGATTCTTCTTCTCAATTTCATGAATTTTCCGGCTTTTTATGACTCACTGCTGATCTGCACAAGCTGCACGGTAATGACAATGTTCAGAGGAATGACGATGTTAATGAGTGTGTGGTGTTTGTTTACATGCAGGACCAGAATGCCAAGGAGAAAGCTCTGCAGAGCATCTCCTCCATGTCCTCTGCTCAGATCGTCTCAGCCACGGCCATACACAGCAAGCTGCTGCCTGGGATAGTCCGTGCCAGCTTCCCTGCTAATGCACAGGTAATACTTGCGTACACACGTGCATACATACATGCATACATACACAGATGTGCTGTATTTATTCTCTGTGAATAAATACAGGGAGTAGGGGATGAATAGAAATAAAGCAATCTGAAGTGGCAGTGCACAAAAAACATGCAGAGATTGCATTGCATGCATGGTTTGCATTCTCAGTCCAGTGTATTAATGTGCATGTGTGTCTTTCCAGCTGTGGCAGGGGATGATTCCTGGAGGACAGTCCAGCTCCACCGCAGAAGAGTGAGTCGCAGTCACCTTACACGTTCTCATCCAACTTTACATGTTTTCTCTTTTGTCCATGCTTGCACAACTGCAAACTATCATGCATATTATGCCCTTTTGTAGTAAAATGAAATAACAGCAACTGGTCTGCAGGTGTGGGATAGGATTTGAGAAATAACTTGAGATCAATTCACGACTTTATGGAAAGATTGCGATGATTTGAAAGTAAAATCTGTCGATAAAGTTAAGAATTCACAAGCAAACACTTGGGAGATTTTCGTTTTTAAGTCAAGGAACTTGATAAGCTGTCAGTTCTCCCAAATCAGCGTATTGTTTTCTTCTAAATAGGCCCAATTTACAGCACCGTGAAGCCGGGATGCTTCTGATAGTATGCTCAATGTGGTTACAGGTCATTCTAAAATCACGGGTAATTTCTTATGGCTTAATCCGATTGCCAAGAAGGCTAAAATTTGATTAGTTCATCCACTGGAGGCATAACACATGTCAAGCACCGGCAGCAGCACTGGTGTGAAGAGGTTGTTACACCTTTGCAAAGTAACACAATATAGTTCGTTGACCAAGAGAAAAAAAGACCTATTTTTCCCCCCCAAAATCTATGAGATGTCTTCTAAATTTGTAAGTTTTTAAATCTTAAACTGCTCTGTAATTTCCATTTTCACCGACAGTGGCCATACTAACCACTAACTGTACTAAACACAGTGAAACATGCACTTTGTTTCATTTAAGTGAACTTGTAAACCCTCACATCAGGAGTTTTTCACTCCTCTGACTGTAGACATTATTACTGAGTACTCGCTATGTTTTTGAAATGTCAGAGAGGGTTCATCCCATTTACTACTAAGTGCTTTTTGAAATATGACAAGCCAGAACTCAAACACACAAAGATTTCTCAGTGTTGTCAGTCTGGATTTGGCTTAAAGTTATTGATGCATTTTTTGCAGCACACAGAATCATAACAAGAGTCTCGCAGACACATCCAGATGCATGCAATCAGAATAAATGAATGGATGTTTAAACAAGGTGGCAATTCAGAAGTCATAAATCTGATTAGTTTGCAGGAGTGACACGTGGAATCTTCCAATTCCTTAGAAAATAACGGTACATTTGATTTCCAACATGGTTAAGCTGGTTTCTTGGCCTAGTTTCTGTTCACATGGCTAGCTGCACCAAGTTCAAACCCCCTTTTCATTTCATCACCTGCTGCTCTTACGTTCCCGTGAGATGATGATAATGGTTGGAAATAGGGCTGGTATAGCTTTTACTGAACTCGGAGCTGCTCTTGATCTCTGTGCTTCTACTACTGTTCATACAAGACGCACAGCAGACTTCCTCGCTGTATAATGTAAGTACAGTGACAATGCTTCCTTTCTGCTTCTGTCTCTGTTTCTCTCAGCATCAAGCCTTTCTCTCAGCAAGCCTACTCTGTGCAGACAGCAGGGACCACCACGATCTCAGGTGAGACGGACCACAGCGCAATTATCTTCTTTTTTTTAAAGCGGACTCGCAGTCCTGTCTCCTGCCATTTAGACCGCTGCCTCACTACAGGATGGTTTTTGAATCTGTCTGAACACCTGGGTCTCCAGCACTCCCGCTTTTGTATCGTGAAGAGGTCGTGAGAGGGAAAAGGTGTCGATCTGACTTTTCTTACGTCATCTGTACTAAAAGTTTGTGTTGCTTTTTCTAGAAGCAGCTTTGAAAATATCAGGTGGAAAGTGCAATTCCTGGGAAAATTGCACTTTGATTGCTTGGCATAGCTTTTGCAGCTTGCGTGCAGCTGCTGAGCCTGTCTGTTTACTGCCTGAAAATGCTAGTAATTTTAATCTTGGAGCCATATACCCTTTAATACAAGGAGTAGCAGGATAGCAAGCAGCGTTCATTTGGTCCTGTCAACTTAAAAACTCTGTGTAACCTCAGAAAACCATTATCAATAATGACCTCCATTGCCGCTGAGTGAACTCCAGTGTTGAGGACATTAGTGTGCAGCTCGTGCTCACACATTGACTATTACTGCAAAAAGTCAACTTATACATCTGCCATTAAACAGCTGGCAAGCTATCCAGATAGAAATATCCCTCGGATATGATTTTGCTGCCGATAATGTTAGCAAGAAAGACAACTATACCCAGTGACGTGTCCATAATGTAGTGCTGCTCACACCGAAGTTGGTTCCTCTTGTTACAACCTTTATCCAGAGGAGCTGCTTTGAGCCTACAGTCTGGAATCTACATCAGACGACATTATTAGTTCGACTGGCTGCATCAAAGAATAGATCCAATTTTGTGATGATACGAGCCAGGCCTGTATGCTACTTTGAGACCAAGCCTGGGATACCTAGTGACCTAAAAGAAATGGTAAATGGACTGTACTTGTTTTCTATTCAATTTAAGCTCTTGGTGTTTTTCTACTCCAAGCCTCATTCACACACACATTCACAAAAGTGCTTTTTCTTTGCCTAACTGAAAAAAATGATGCATCAGGAGAACTCGGGGTTCAGTATCTCGCCCGAGGATACTTGACATACAGGTGTCAGAGGAGCCAGGGATCGAACCACTTTTCCAATTAGTAGACAAACCACTCTACCTCCTGAGCCGCAGCCATCCACAAAAACTGCTTAGTATAAAGAAGAAACACTTTAAGGTGACAGGGAAGAAGTGAACTCCCAGAGGAGAGTGAGAGTCCACGTAAGGGTGAAGCTGGAGGCCACACGCGACCACAAGAGATATGTGGCGAGGAATGAACAACGTCACTGAGGTTAAGATGACAGACAAGCAGCGCACAGCCAGTTTCTTCAGCAAGTTTAGGTTTAGCGTGGCCTCTGTTCACCATCGCTACATGATGGTACCAACTGAGAAAGTTGGAGGTGGTCTCATTTTTAATATTTTTATTAAATATATTACCTAATTTTTATATTACGATCCTGTCAAACAATGAAAAACTAATGAAATGACAAAAGTTAGTTTTATTGGCTGACCTGTTGATTGCACACACCTTGTTAGCTTTGCTGTTTCAGAGTGGAAAACAACCTCAGCTGCGTGGCCTGTCCTCTCAAATGTGGAACAGGGCACCCAAACTAACGAGTTCCTTAGTGCGTGCTTGACTTGAAAAAGTTACAATTTGACAGTTTGTCAGAAAATTAGGTAACCACGGCCACTGGAAAT
This sequence comes from Mchenga conophoros, assembly GCF_057382185.1. Taxonomy (NCBI): domain Eukaryota; kingdom Metazoa; phylum Chordata; class Actinopteri; order Cichliformes; family Cichlidae; genus Mchenga; species Mchenga conophoros. The sequence goes on along the minus strand of NC_140532.1, from coordinate 63,336,601 downwards.
GCCCCAAAACATCTCTAATCTTTTATCCACTCATGACAAATCAGAAAAAGACTGAGCCAGAACTGAGCCAGCCACATGACTGACCACAGATGAGGTCAACAAAAGTTACGTTTCATGAATTTAAGAAGGCGCCGTGTCACTTGGCTCACCCGGCACTGTTGAGCTTCCTCTCTTCAGATTGGATGATGGGGTGTGCTAGTTACAATAGCATGAAACTAAGTGACGAGAGTGGCGAGGTTTTTGAAAATGGAGCGAGTGAGTTTTGAGGCAGCAACCGGGGGTCTCGCTGTGGCCCCTGCATTGTTACCCCTTTACATATACTGTTGTTAACCGCTTTTTAGTGCCTCGCCTTTACCTCAGCCGGCTTTTGTCCTCGGGCCTCCAGTAATGGCTTAAAGTTTTACACGTTTACATTACTGCTAAGCCCGTTAAAAAGCACGATTGAACATGTTGCAGTGGTGAAGTGGGATTAAATGGTGTGTGTGTGTGTGTTCAAGGCTATGAACCTCCCAGTGCAGCCCAAACGCACCGAGAGCCGGCATGGCAGGGTCGCTCCATCGGCACCACCAAACTACGACTGGTGGAGTTTTCATCTTTCCTGGAGACACAGAGGGACCAGGAGGCAGTGAGTTACTCTGCACACATGCACACATATCCAGCACCAGACTACAATAAGCACTCCCTATTGTCCCATAAACAGAGATGACAGATAACCCCACAGCAGAGAACAGCGTTAAAGCCCTTTGTGTGTCGCCTAGTATGAATAACCTTTGTAAAGCTCTATCTCTCTGTCTGCTCAGTCTATCTGTCATCCTGCCACGCTGCGTACTCACTGCCATTTTTCTACCTTGGGCTCATAGACAGCTGGCATTCATCTTGTTGCTTTTTGTTTGCTTAGTGGGAAAAAAACTGTTGTACAGTGACTTTGTTGTACAGTGAAATAGATTCTGTTGTCAAACGGCATCATTTACATTAGTGGGAATAAATGGAGTCCTTAAATGTAGATCCATCCCACTGAAGTCACATTTAACATGCAGATTTATCAGTAGGCAAAGACAAAGTTGGGTAAAAATGCAGAAAATTATGTATTTTTTTTAACCAACCAGACTAGCAGATCTTTCTATTAAGTTTTTTGCCCTCTGTGATCTGTATAGCTGGCCAATATTGCATTAAACTGTATGATTTATTGTGCTGCAAAGCCAAACAAACTCACACCCTGTCTAAGAAAAGCAGGTCAGAGAACAGCCCAGTAAAGTTGCCGTGGTCCTGTTCTGAAACTGGTCAGTGGGAGTAAGTCAGTAAAGCCTCTATTTGAGCTCAGAAATAGAAATTTGAAGTTTGCTTTCAACATAAGCGTATTAATCAGCAGCTTACATGGATACTGAGATTACAGTTGAATTATTAGCAGTTTATCCCTCAGTTTAATTTTGTAGTTTTAGCCATAACTTCTAGCAGCTATGCTTGCATTCAGTTTGTTATAATTGATAAAACCTGACTTAAATTTAACGATTAAATGATAACCACACATTTAGGTTCCTAATCTTTTGGACAAAGACAGTTTTTGCAGCTTTGCCTGTGCAGCGACTGCAGCGTTTGACTTTAAATCAAACAACGAAGATCTGACTGAAGTGCTTTCAGCTTTAATTCAGGGGAATTAACACTAAATTTGCATTAACTGTTGAGGAATTACAGCCATTTATACACAATCCTGTTTTCAGAGGCTCAAAGGTATTATGAGGATTTTTTCACTGCTTGGATGAAAGCCATTTGCAGTCTGCCTGAAGTGGAGAACCCATGGACACCATCGAGTGTTTCCTCCCTTGAGATGCTCTGCTAGACCTTTACTGCAGCTTCCTTCAGTGGCGGCTTGTTTGGGTGTTTTCTCTGCCATTAGTTCAGTAATGAACAACATGATCTGCTGGGTTGAGATCACAGCTGGTGATAGAAACATTTCTGAGGGTTTTTTGGGTCCTCGGGGGGAGAGAGTAGCTTGTCTCTTGGTTGCAGAACTTGACAACCTCGATGAACGGTAGCGTCTCAATTCATGCTTAGAGTGTTCTTGACTGTGTTTCATGTCTTTTGGTTGTGCTGTGATGACGTGCAGTCTTTCTTTTAACAATCCACCAGATTGCTGATCTAACTTTATATTTTTCTGTTTCTCTGTTAGGTTCAAAATTACAGTGAAAAGTTATAGCAGGATCCTTGAAGTAACTTTAGGCGTACCCAGTGTGTTTATCTCCACATTTCTGGCGTCCGTCTGATTCAAATGTTTCTCTCTTCTCAGTACAACAAGCACCTTTTTGTGCACATCAGCCAGAGCAGCCTGAGCTACAGCGATCCGCTGCTGGAGTGTGTGGACATCCGGCAAATCTACGACAAGTTCCCCGAGAAGAAGGGAGGTCTGAAGGAGCTGTTTGATAAGGGCCCACAAAACGCCTTCTACCTGATCAAATTCTGGGTAAGCAGACAAACTTTTAATCAGTTTCCTGTTTACTTGAGTTTTTTTTTCCAGTACCTGTCAAATATCTTAAAAATATTTCTGGACTAAGGTTAATGTTTTTTCCTCCTGAAAATGCTTTGGACGTCACCGAGTAGGGTCAGCAAGAACCGCATTCCATGCACCTCTGCCCCCACCCAGGGAAAGTTCCCTTATTTTTCTACGCAGCACTGTGTGTGTGTGTGTGTGTGTGTGTGTGTGTGTGTGTGTGTGTGTGTGTGTGTGTGTGTGTGTGTGTGTGTGTGCTTGTGTGAGTTCCATCTGTCCACCTGGAATATGGAGGTGGTGGGTTGATGAAAGCGCAGATGCTTTGTTTGAACACCTGCTCACCTCCAGACTCACAGGTAGCTGTTTTCACCTGTGTGTGTGTGTGTGTGTGTGCTGACTTTACTGTCCTTTCTCAGAACTCCTCTGTACCATAGGACTTCCAAAAATCCGACTCTCAAACTAATAATTTATAGCCTCTACGAAAAAAAGTCAGTAACAAAAAACCCAGTAAGATGACAATAATTGGATCTAAGTGGGCGCCTGTGGCGTTATTTTTGTGCCACTATTCTGAGTGCACGTAAAAAAAAGTTTGCAGGTGCAAGTGTTGTATTTTGAGGAGAAATTTATTTTGAGTGAAGAAAAGCTGAATTTGAGTGAACAAAATTCATTGCTGCGTGCAAAAAATGTATTTCAGTGTTTGCTATTATCCAAACAAACGCACAATAGCAGCCCCTCAGTTCGGTCAGTTTTTGCATTTGCACTCGCTCGCAATGTGTTGCTCGCACTCTAAACATTTCTGCCCGTGCGCGCTCAACTCTTTCTCTACACCGTTATATTTGTGCCACAAAACCAGCCAATCACAGACTTGGATGCAAAAAAATCTGATTGGCTGTTTTGGTCTCCAATCAGCTCGAAATGACAAAATGCAATATCCCAGAATCCATTTCGTCCAAAACTCAATCGAGGCAGTGGCGGAGGAACACAAAGTGGCGGAGTTTGAAATATTGCTCTTTCTGGGTCTGAAAATAAACTTTTAAGATATTTTCATGCGAGAATGGTGCTGTGTAAACTTCTAATATCTGCTCGATTCATCAAGACATCACATTTTTGCATAAGTGCTCTAACGTTTTCGGAGATGCCTGTTACCCACCAGCTGACCGCATAGCTGGACTGGAACCGGCCCCGGTGAGCCGATGATGATTTTTCATTTTTATGTTTGTTTGTTTTTGTAACTGTATAAACAATGAAAGGTGGTGGATTAGCCAATTCGTCATGATCAACTCTGGGCTGGACCAATTACAATACATCCGTATTGAGGGGAAAAGGAACGCGATTAGTCCCGGACTTCAGCTACAATGAAAAAGACACAAAGCTGGAGTTATTCTGTCTTTACGCTGTGAGCTGCCTCTTCTTCTCTCATCTTCTCCCCTCTCTCTCCTGTTGCTACTTCAATCATGAAACTGATCAATGATCAGCTGATCGTCTCTCTTGTTTGTTTATCTCCCACTTTGCGCCAGAAACAGGAAACCAGCAGATGTTGCGCTAAACAACAACAGCAGCACGTTCAAGCTTGATCAGCTGTTGTTAGAATTTATTTAAAATTAATTTCTAGTATCAGCTGATGTTTGCTGGAGCCACAGCTGTAAAAGCTGCTGCTCATCATATCGGTTTGGAAACATGAAGGTGAAATAAATCATACATATATACCAACAAGACAGTGTACGTCACTGTCACAACAGCGTTTGTTTTAATTCAAAGGCTTTATTGTTTTTCCTATAATACCTGGTGGTGTAGTCGGTGATTTTTTGTCAGTTCAGCCTCATATATTATGTTTAACCTGAGTGACCACCCGGTCAGCTGGTGGGTAACAGGCGTTGCAGGAATGACTTTTGTTCACTCAAATTCAGCTTTTCTTCGCTCAAAATAAATTTCTCCTCAAAATGCAACACTTACACCTGCAAACTTTTTTTACGTGCGCTCAGAATAGTGGCACAAAAATAACGCCATAGGCGGACGCTTTCAGCTATTGTGTTGCTGTTTTTTGGAACAAGCTACTCTCTTCTCAGTTACATGTGTGCATACATTCAACAACAGACCCCAAACCTTTTTATTTACACAGATCTTCGCTTAATAGGCGTTGGCGTTGTTTTGTTGTGCAGCTTTGACTGCCTTAAGGCATTGCAAACATACACAGGTTTTTATGTCTCTATCTTCTGCGTCAGGTGGATTGAGTTTACATGTAATGAAATGTGATCTATAGATAAAAACGTCATTGTCATTTGCAATATGAATTAAATGTGTGTAAAGGTGTAGTAAGTAGTTTTTCTTAGAATCATCTCAGATGAATGGGTCAATTAAAGTAATTGGATTTGGTGATTGACAAACTGAGCTGTTGGATGCTTTCAGTGCTCACGGTGGAAAAACATACTGGCTTTTATCTTCATGTTTTCAGACAGTACTTCAGTCTGATGATGCTATGTCATAGTTATTATGCTGTAGCATTGTGGTGGCCTTTGAGTTGATGTTCTGTGACCGTGTGGCTACATTGTATTGTTAGTCGCTAATCAGAGTAGTTAAAATCCTTGCCTGGAGAAGTAAAATAAAGTGGATATTGTGTAATTCTTTTTAACCACAAGCATTTCGAGTTGGATATCAGATGTTGTCACAGCCCTAATTCGTAAGCAAGTTAGCTTAGTAGGAGTCACACTGATTTGCTAGCTAGATGAGCTCATGTTACAGCAGACGATCTATTCTCGACACCTTTTCCTCTTTCCGTCATTGTCATAAATGTAATTCTAAAACGACACCATCCTCTTTGCATGTGTTACACTTGCACTGCTTCAACATGAGCAGAAATCCAAGGCTTCCTGTTAGTTGCAGCTGCTAAGCTCCATGACTGGAGAACTCCTGTTCTGGGGTGGGGCTGGTCAACCGACAAAATCACTGTGAGGTGAGGAGGTTGTTGGACAGTAGAAATAATCCAGGAGAGGACAGGAGCCTGCAGGCTTGTGAAGTGGTGAGGTGTGCTTGCAGCATGCGAACAAATAAAGAGAGAGTGTGTGTGTCATGTAGAGAGCCTTCCCTTGAATTTAATTAAAAAGCTCTCAGATCTACCACAATGGAGTGTGTTTCTGATAATCTGCAGCTTTAATAGAGCACGGTTTGATGTTTGTGTGCACGTGAATGGATGTAAATGTAAGCGAGTAAGCATATGGTGTTTGTGTTTGTGTGTTCTCTGAGCCCCGAGACGCACGGTGCTCCTCAGAGGACTCATTACAAACAGTACAAACCCTTCCTCGCTCCTCCCTGCCTGCAGTCCAGGTGCAGCGTGTTCTCTCTGCTCTGATTAAACATTTTTCTGCTTCAACTTCAGTCGCACAAAGTTGTATAAGAAAATGTTTCTTTCTTCTGTTTCCCCCCTGTACCTGCCTCTTTCCTGTCTCATAAAACACCTGCATAAAGGTTTGGTTCAAATAAAAAAAAAAAACAAACAAATGTGGATGTTATAAAGGTCAATCCCCACATTTTACAACAATACATTTTTTCTTCTTCTAAAGATTACACAACAAATTGCATTTTAACTGTTTTATGAGGTGATTAAGGAGATAAACATGCATATGCAAGGTTTCAGAACATTTTAGTGCCCAATTAAAACAGCACTCTGCACTGATGGATGGAGGAAGAGTCTCGGAGATGATTCTTTTACTTCATGTACTGAAAAATAAGGTTGCACATTGCATTTTCATGTCAGTTTCAGCATCATAATCATGGATCTGCTCGTCCTCTGGAGACCTTTTATGGTGCAGTACCAGCAGAGGGCACTGTCGGAAAACTTTAGCTTCAGAAAAGCAACAGGACTAAACGTGCTTGTTTTCTGTGACCTGATGTTTGCGTTGTCGTCTTTGCTCTGTGGTTTCCAGGCGGACCTGAATTATAACGTGCAGGACGACCCCGCAGCCTTCTACGGTGTGACCAGCCAGTACGAGAGCTCGGAGAACATGACAATCACCTGCTCCACCAAGGTCTGCTCCTTTGGCAAGCAGGTGGTTGAGAAGGTTGAGGTGAGGACTGAGGATAACTGCTAAATAGAAACATGTGGGGTTTATTCACACAGCAGGTGATTTCTGCATTCAGACTGAAAAAATATTGATACTTGCAAAATGTCCTGTAACTCCCTATGTGGGCTTTAAAACCACCACATCCTTCATTTTCTTCACCTTAAGCCCTCGATGGCATCAAATAATCCCTTATGACACTAGCAAAAATGATTATGTCAGGCCTGACAGTTTTCCACAGCTGCACATAATGTTACACAACCATTTTCAAAGGCTGAGCTTTTCGCTAGAAAGCTGCTTTTGATGTGTAAAACTGATGGAGGTGCCTTTCATTGGTGCGTTGTGTAATATTATTTGGCTAAAGCATCTTCCTTTGCTTCCCCCTCTCTCACAGACGGAGTACGCGAGGTTTGAAAACGGGCGTTTTGTCTACAGAATCAGTCGTTCGCCGATGTGCGAATACATGATCAACTTCATCCACAAGCTCAAACACCTGCCGGAGAAATACATGATGAACAGCGTGCTGGAGAACTTCACTATTTTGCTGGTGCGTCTCTCTGTGTGCTGTACTGTTTATGTTATGCAAATATATATTTACCACCTTCCTTCTCTCGATGGGTGAAAATGTTACACTAATGCAGTTAATCCAAGTCTGGGACGTCTCTTCCGCTTTTCCTCATTCTCTGTTATATCGTTACTGTTATCATGGCGATTGCTTATATTAAACATGAAGCTTCAAATAATGAGGTCAACATATGTACAGGTAATCCCCATGAGATAAAAGCTCCGGTTTCATCCTGTCTAAAAACTGAGTTTTTAAACTCTTAGACCTCTGTGATGTCAGAGTCATAGAAGCTAATTATTAATATCCTTAATATGATCATCTCACACTGACAGCCAATCAGTAGAAAGCTGGATTACAGAGAGGGAGATTTTAAAGGGAGAAGAGCTAAAACCGCTTGCTTTAGAGAGTGGATAAGGTAAAGACTGTATATCAAAGATGTACAGTGTGGCATTAATGACGGACCCGACCACAGGCTTGTGCTTTTCAGCATCTCTTTATTAACTCGGTTGCTGTTAAACACACACGAATGGCCTCAGCTCTCCCGCTGCCAGCCGCACGCATCACCAACAACAATAACCCAGGACCCAGTGCAGATCTTCCAGCCGACGACGCGTGACTGCCGATGTTGTGCACGTGCATCCATCTCCCCTTTATATACAGTCTATGGAATGAACTTGGGGGCAGCACCAAGATCCAGTACAAAATAAACAAGAGTGATTTTAAACTAATGCAAAGCCACCTTAGTGGAGTCCAAGAATAAAAACATGAAACTGGAAATGAGCAGCGTAGGTCCCCTTTAACACCAGCCGGTGCCAGGTCTCTGTGACACTACATTCACTGGGAATAGATAATGAGAATCTTCTTCAGCGTCTGTGCAGAGCTCTCGCTGCTACTTTATCCACTTTTTTTGCAAAAATCACACAACCCCAAAACAAATGGGATTAACCAAACTCTGGTTTTCTCCATAAACCAGCACCTTCAGTGTGCTACTAAAACTGTGCATGTGAATTTCTCAGTGGCACCTTTCTGCATTGGTAGACCTTTTAAAGTGCTTTTGTTCAGGTGCTGTAATTGTTTCATGTGCTTTGTATAAGCATATTGTCTTCTATATCCTACAGCTGTGAATACATGTTGAAATATTAGTTGTTGGCTTAAGGAGGATAAGAGTTTAGAAGTATACTTGTGCAGTTCTTGATCTCGAATGATATATGTATACGAGTGTGCTTAACCTTGACCTCTTGTGTGTTCTTCATTCCCGTGTGTGTGTTTCCAGGTGGTGAGCAACAGAGACACTCAGGAAACGTTGCTGTGTATGGCGTGTGTGTTCGAGGTGTCCAACAACGAGCACGGAGCACAGCACCACATCTATCGACTCATCAAGGAATAACACACACACATATACACACTCACGTTGAAACACATGTATGGCCTTTGCTTGGTGTTTTTTTTTTTCCTTTTTTGTGACATCAGAGCTAAAAATGTCTCTAAAAATTAGTTTCAGCCAAACAAATTCGTGAAAAAAAGAAAAAGGCTGCATTTTCACTGAAAATAACGGGGGTAAAAATATTTTTTTTAATTAACACCAGATGTGACACCGCAGAAACCTCCTCAACAGGAGCATATCCACACTAACTCCAAACCTGGTGATCGGTAGCTCATTAGCTATAATGATAATAAAAAAAGCACAGTGGCAGTGCAGCCATAAAAACACATCAGAATCGACCTGGTGCATTTCCCCAAGAACATCCTGACTCTGATATCACCAGGGGATGTCACGTCTCCACTAATTGGTTCCTTCTTCTCTTTCTCCCAGTTTTTTCTCTTTTCTGTCTTTTTTTTCTCTTTCCTATCTTGATGATGGAAATGAAAGTGGTGTTTCTGTCATGAGTTTTGGTGAAAGTCGACCCAGGGAGAAGAAAGAAAGAGAGGGGGAGAAAAACAAAACAAAAAAACAACAAAAAACAGAGAGAGTGAGATCTCATAATTTCCCCCCCGTGTGTTATCTGTCAGGAAACTGACAGGCGCTGAAGGTCAGACCCTGTGTATCATCAATAAGCAGAGAAAGCTAGAGGAAATAACACTACTGCATTATCATATAGTAGAATATAGAGGTGGATTTGTACAGATGGACACTGCAAATTGTGTGAGCTGAATTCTTATACAAGAGGTTTGTCCCAAAGAAAAAGAAATCAAATTTTTACCTTTTTGTATGTTTTCTTTACAAAAAAAAGAAAAGAAAAAAATCTTCTAAACTTTGGGGAGTTGTTTATTGATAATAGCATAGAGATTCTATTTTAATTCCACAATCACTATCTAAACCTTATGTTAATAATAAGAAACTATAAGTGAAATTGAACAATTCAGGTAGCTTTTTTTGTGCAACAGGTGACTCTTTATTTTGCTTAAAAGACTAACGAAATTATAATCCTCAAGATTTCAGAATCCTGTTTTGTGGGCTTTTATTGTGAAGCAGCAGCTGTAGGAAATGCCAGCTCTGTGGGAGAACGGCAAACGGTGAAACTGACGTCACTGAGACGTCATTAGAAATGCTAAAACTGGATTCCATAAATGGATTCAACGTGGAATTGCAGGCTTCATCCCAAACCGTGACAGCTGTCAACCAGAGGGGTGATTAACAGATAGAAATGTGATTACAAACTATGATCAACTATTAATATGAGTTTGCAGATCTTAAGGATTATAATCTGAAGCATACTCTGGTCTACTGAAAAGCACTGTGAATTTTAAACCTTATACATTGCCATTCATGGTGTACACGTAGGGAAAAAAGTTTTACTGCTGTTTTTATTGTGTAAATTACTTTTGCAACTTAAAGGGGACCTATTGTGTTCATTTCCAAATTTTCATTCTTTTAGTCTCCTAGAGTAGCTTTGCATGCGTCACAGTTCAAAATAATCCTCCTTTATCTTATTTTGGTCCTTGATGTAGCCCTTCAGTTCATTCAATGTCTGAGTCAGCCTCCCATTATTAAACCCAACTTCTTCTAATTGGCCACTTCCTGCAAACAGAAGGCTCAGCAGGTGGGCGGGGCTTTTGTACACAGAGGGTTTTTTTTGTTTTGTTTTGTTTTTTTGCTATCTGAAGCAGAAACCTGAGCTTTTGGTTCACAGGGATTACTTATACATACCCGGACATATTATTTAAAATGTTGGCCTAGTTTATTCCAAGTGTCCACCATTTTAACTTTATATATGATGGAAAACAAGGAAAAGTATAATATGTCCCCTTTAATGTTATCTTAGGTAAGTGTGATGACCATGCCCATACAAGCAAGCCTGAATATTACATCCATATTTAGATGGGACAGCCCTGACCAGAAGCATTCTCACCTCAGTGTCAGGGTTATTTTAACTCTAGATGACACAGTTCCCCTCAACCACTACAACACAGGTTTTTCTGGTTATATAATATTTAAAAAGTAATTTATGAATTTTAAAAAACCAAAAACTCTCGATGGAGTGTACTGTAGCAGGTGTCGTCTGGTGGTTTGTCTGTGTCATGCCCAGCAGCATGAAGTGCCTTTGGCTGGAAACAGCATTAGACATTTCTATTGTGTTTCCCAAAAGTCCTGATAATTTGATGTTGTAGGTGGTGCATGGGACAAAAAAACAAAAACATTTTATTGTACAGGAACATTTTGGTCCCACATGCCCCTGTTTTCTGTGTCCTGGGATCAGTTTATCCAAATTCCATGTAAAAGTGGTTCTTTAATTTAATTTGTGGACAGTCCTGATTAATTTTTCAATTTTTTCTGATGTCTTTGGGATAAATTCTTGTTCATGTGGTATCTATTGGCAGTATTTATTCCATGTATTTGCATTTGTTTATTACATGTATGACGGATTCATGTAGACAGAGCTTGTGCACTAGATATTACCTGGCGCCTCGTTCATAAAATGCAATTGTTTGGACTTGTCACTGTTTGGACGACCTGCTCTTACAAACCTGCTGTAGAATCATTTTGATTATCTGTTTTATATAGACGCTGTTAAAAGTAGTGGATGCCATCAATTAACTTTTTACAACTTTAATATCTCTGTCTGATACAGCTACAGCTAGCAGGTTAGCTTAGCTTAGCATAGCAATGAAAGCAAGTGGAAACAGTGCTCATAATCCCTTCTAAAGCTAGCAAATTCACATATTATATTGTGTTTGTTTGGTATGTTTTAAAAAAAAAAGCATATAGTCAAGTTAGGCAGTTTAAAAAATAAGAAGAAATGCTAAAAGTCAACCAGCTCTCAAATCATCTTGTCTTGTTATATATTCGCATACCTATAGCTGGTTAGCTTAGCTTAGCGTACTCATAATTAGCTTTTGCAGATTTTCTGCAAGTTTGGCCCGTATTCCCAACCACTGGTGTTTGGAAGGCTAGTTTTAAAAAGTAATAGATTAATGAATTAAAACTGAGTCAGACTGCCTGCTCTCAGACTTGTTCCAGCAGTCCAAGCATACTTTTGAGAAGTAGGCAGTTTCACTTTTAGCTTTGCTGTTTCCACATGTTTTCATGGTGTGATAAACTCATGGCATTAGCAGCTTTCACACAACAAACCGAACAAGAAATGTATTTGTTAGAGTGCCAAACTGATTCTTTCAAGTTAGACTGAAAAGGCAGCTATAATAAGCTACACTGACTAGGTTTACCGATTTATCTGGATAAGCTTCTTTCTCTTGGAATTAAAATCCATGATTTGTAACTCATTGCAGCTCTTAAAGATTTCTTTTTTTTTTTTTTTTGTTTACATGTGGGAATCTGTTTAAACACTAGAAGGTCGGAAAAATGAAGCAATGTGAATAAATGAGGCCCAGAGATTTTTATGTTTTAATAAGAAAACCTTGATACAATGATGTTGGCCGAAAATGCTTTGCGGTACAGAAGATCCAGTAACTTGTAGGAACTTCAAACCTCAAATGACACATCTTTGCTCAGAAATGGCCAGCTGTTCAAAATTTAGCCTCAACAAGTTATGACTCACACGTGATTCACGTCTCCTGCCTTTGTGCTGAAATGGATTAGTGTTTATCCAAAACCACTAGGTTTTGACTCTGTTAAACTAAAGACCCCTGTGGGTGTCTGTCGGGATTACAAACCACGCTTTCCCCCCTCACACTCGTGAATCATCCCGCTAGGAAATTCCCCTGCTCTTGACTTTCCCAGACTTGTGGCTCACACTCCAGTATTTGTTGTTTGTAGACACTAGGCCTTCTGCAGGAGGATGGACACGTAACGTGCAAGTGATAGCCCAACAAAAGCTGCAGCTATGACCCTCTGTCCAAACAGTATCTAGCACCTGCTTACCAAAGACAGTCATGTGACACAAAGTAAAGAGGAAAGTGATTTATTAAAGCTCGCTTAATGAACATAAAAAAACAAAATCAAAAATGGACGCCCCTTACCATCTTGGCTGTCAGGAAAAGGCTTCTTTAAACTGTGACTCATTAAAATGCTCTAACTGTCCGTTAAACATTACAAGGACTCAGCTGCACAGCTTAACTGTTAACTGTCCATTTGCTGTAATCAGCTGGAGAATATGTGGTGACAATGAAATAACACTAAAGCAGTGAAGTCTAAAAGGTCGTTCAAAAGGTCACAAAGTCCAGTGAAGCACTGAGTTTTTCAGTCATCGTCGTCTGTGTTGTTAATGTCGTCTTGTATGTGCAAGTTGGATATTATCTTCTATTACGGATCACGTGAGGCGCAGAAATCCTGTCTGTAATCAATTCCAAAATGGCCTTGAATCTTTTTCGCTCCGGTGCAGCACGCGTGTGTCGTGCACCGAGGGGTTTTTGATAAGGTGCTTTGTATAAAAGTGACAATAACGTTTATTACAGATGTTGTGTATATCTTTGATATTCTAATGTTTATCCTATTTTGTGAAGAGAGTACATTTAGGAGAAATCCAAAAGCTAGTGATGTGTGTCTATTGGTACTGCACAGGGTCTGATCTTTGCTTTGTAACTTTCTCCCCCCTCATGGCTAAAGGTATGTTAGATATTTTCTAGCTTTGTAGAGACTTTGTACGCATATGCTATTCAGTTTAAATAAATGGTCAGTTCTAAACTGTGCTCGTGGGTTTTGTGTTTTCTCATTAGTCTCATCTCTGAACTTGCTGTTATTGTTGTCATTAATTAATTTAGCTTGAATGCATTCACATGATACATGCAGAATTCTTCTTTGCATACAGAATAGCAACGGGAGGTTTCAGCAGAGCTGTTATAGATTCGTATTTTCCAATTAGTTTTATTGTCATTACATTTCAAGTATTTATGGTAATGGTAAATGGACTGATTCTTATATAGCGCTTTTCTACTCTCACGGAGTACTCAAAGCGCTCTATACAACATGCCTCATTCACCCAATCACACCCATTCTCACAAGCACTTAATCTACACTTAGTGCTTTCTAACGACATTCATACACATTCATACTCCGATGGAGAACAAGTTGGGGTTAGTATCTTGCCCAAGGATACTTGAAATGCAGACTGGAGGAGCCAGGGATCGAACCACCGACCTTCCGATCAGTAGGTGCCCTGCGCTACCTCCTGAGCTACAGCTCAGTGGTGACAGCAATATTTAAAGCTTAACCCCTTTTTGTAACCTTTTGATAAAATTCAGGATTGAGGTTAATCAAGTCGTTGTTATAAGTTGACTCTGTCATGAGACCTCCCACAGCATTAAGAGACACACACTGTTTTTTTAGGAATTTGCTTTCAAAGAAGCTTTGATATATTAAAAGAAACCAACTACACCCTCCCATACAAGACTTCCATATAAAAATGTGAAACTCTACTGTAAAATATGCTGTATGTTTACAGCCCGGTGCAGAAAACTGTTCTCAATAACAAACTTTAGCAGTTCGAGCCAATGAACTAGACATCTTGACCATGTAGAGCCTTTTTGGTTAATTGCATCAAGAATCCATTCAGGAAGATTTTTATTCCAGTTTTGTGTTTGCCACACCGACTGAATGAACTATGAACTCAAGAATTGTTCACACATATGTCTTATGAAGCTCAAACTGTATCGATGCATAGCTCACACGCAAATGCACAAAACATGCAAATCAAACCTGAACCATCTGGAGTTTAAATAGGCTAAGAAAGTAACCATATAGTATGCTTATTATACTGGAGCAGTGTTTTCAAGTACCCTGTTTAATTATTGCCATTATTTTTTAGCTGCCAAGTCAGCTCAAAACAAAACTGAAGAACAACTAATATATGCTGAAACCTTTTTGTTGTTCTTTACATGAATTTTACTTCACATTAAAGTTAGAACTTCCTTATATTCAAATATCAGCACTAATCCCTGCGCTCATTAAAAGAACAGATACACACAATGAATTTCAAGTAATGTGCTTCAAATGATTGTTGCTGAAAAGATTTTATTGGGTTTTTGTTCCTGTTGTACAGATCAATGGAGAACATATGGATTAAGTGACCGCACATGGTAGCAAGTGTGATATGATTGTAGCAACGCATTACCTCCAACAATGTTTAAGACTTTAGGATCTTACAGGAAACAATGGAAGTCTTTGGCACTGACAATTTTTATTCACATAGTGTTGAGGTTATAAGATGCTACATCTCAGAGATCTATCAGGATGACCTCTTAATTTCTGTGCCCCTTGCTAATGGTCAGTACATTTTCTCTAGCTGTATATGATTAACAGTCAATGACGCAGCCAATCAGAATCGCATAACAAAACATAAAACAACATCTGGACCCACAATTCCAGATGTAGCTGAGACAGAGTGAACGTCAGCCAAGCAGTTTCCCTTAAAAACACCAGAGGGAGCTCTACTCAAAGAAATGCATCCAAAGCGCCATTGAAACTGCATTTGCTCTGTCACTTCACTTTTAAGAATTTGTTAGAAAAAAATGCATAAAAATCTTTGATTGTTCACGTTATTAAGACAATGATTCATTTGTTTTAAAACTAAAAAGTTTGTATTTAACTGAGGCTTTATCCATAACTGAGCTCAACTACAACATTTTATTTTTCATCAACAGTGAACGTGACGTTTTGTGAAGTAAAATGTTTTTCATGCTACAGCTGGCTTTGTGGGCATATTTGTTGTGGTGAGACTGGAAACTCCAAACGTCTGACAGCCAATAACAAGTCTGCAGGTCACACACAGACAGACACAGTGACCTCACAGGAAACAAGATCCAAGATAAGAAAAACATTCCGCGTTATCGTGCATCCCAGACGCAGAGCCCACAGTCCTCTTAATCCTAATCTACTGTTTGCAACGCATGCCCAGAACGTATGTGAACATGGTTCTGTATCCAGTAAGTGCGCACACTCACATGCCTTAACGCGTGTGCGTGTGTTCATATTCCCAGATGGTTTCCTAAGCAGTTATTTTACCAACAAACCCGGCCTGATGTATCACTCCTGACAGTACTCAAACAGACTAATGGTGCCTGCTGGGGATCAACGCTTGCCATCAATGCAATATGTTCACTACCACACACACCAAAACACTCTTAATGCACATAAATCCTTTTACGAGTTTGGTCGACCATATTCTGTCCTGAAATAGTTGAAAGAGCCGATTATGGGATCAGACGCTATATGAGGACCCTGCGGGGTGTAATAGATGGATTTCCTTCCGCTTTTTACCCAATCCAGCTGAGCTCTAAAACATTCGGCTCTGTGGAGATTATGAAGATGAAACTGAGTAACAATACATACTGCAGTCTTAACACTGCTGAGTAAGAGCTTCATCAGCGGTTTAGCTCAGTCCGAGTGCCTCTCTGCTCCAACTCTAGCTCTCTCTGTCTTGTGCGGGACACAGTAAGCAAAGCCAAAAGACTGAAGGTTCTGCTCTGTGCTTACCTTGAGATTGTACTAACCTAATGAGGCAGACAAAAACACACACAAAAAAATCTCATAGTTGCAAACAAAAAAGAAAAAAAGTAAAAACATGAAATTCCACCTCGTCAGAAATTATAATGACAAGTCTTGCAGTTACCCTCATAGTCTTTAGATGAGAAGTATTTGAGTTAAAATAAATAAACCAAACATTAAACGTGTGGACGGTCACGAGCCAGTTTGCATTTCTGAGCAAATGCACAAACTGCAAACTGGTATCTCGCTCAGTCAGCCAGAGGAAGAGAAAGTGAGAGGAGCTGGTGGGGCTGCTGGATAATCTCCTGAGCTCAACCTGCACAGGTGTGCTGCATGGCTGAGCAGGTCAGCTCCACCCACCCACCACGAAGAAAGAGAAGACAAGAGGCCCACTCTGTGCCGCCCTCCCACTCCTGTGAGACATCTGTGAACACATCCGTCTATTTACATTGTGAAGAAACTGGACAATATGGAATTATGTTAAAATATTTTGCATGTGCCTGACCTGACATCCCCTTCCAAACACTTCAGAGTCTGTGAACAGACTCACAGTGAAAAGTGAAGAAGACTGCAGAAATCATGAAAGGCCAGAAAGTCGCGTTAAAGATGGAGATGATCAGGAACTAATCTGACGTGTTTCTCGTCAGCTGTAGTTAAGACTTTGAAATATTATAGCGCATTTTGGCAACCGCACTTTTTTCACCCCTTTTTGCTGACCTGAGAGATGACGGTTCTATTTCCAACCGAACTTAATAACTGTTGATTATTTGACATCCCAGATATCAAGTTTGACTTCACTGCAGTTCTCATGTAGACCAGACTGATCTCAAGAATAAAACCTGTGACATTAATAAAAATACTACAGAGCTCTAAGCAAACGTGGATAACAGCGCTGACTTTTAACCGTGTAAACACACCGGCCCATAGATTATTAAGTCACGCACGGAATTAGTTTGATAAGTGTGTTTCAGACAGTTATCTGAAGGCAACCTTGTCTTAACCCTCAGTACCGACTTTCTACTTAACAAAGGCTGGCATATCAGTCCAGATTACCTTTGTTATCAAGAGTGAGAAAGTGTGTGTGTGTGTGTGTGTGTGTGTGTGTGTGTGTGTGTGTGTGTGTGTGTGTGTGTGTGTAAGTGAGAGAGAGGGGGCGAGAGAGCGAGAGAGGAGGCAGGAGGCGTGTCCCAGCGTTACAGCACCCTCCTGTTTTGTCCTACACACCAGAGCAGCTTGCCCTGACGCAAGGACGCACTCCTCATCTCCTCTCCGGAGCAGCGCGCAGGGCTCAGATCGATATGCCGGGGAGAGAGCCATGAGGTCCCAGCAGACTGCCCCAAAACAGACCACGGAGGTAAATAAATATATGTGATTTTTTTCTTTTTAGAAATAAGGCAGATATTTTTAAGCGTAATTAGGTTACATGTCCGGACTTCTGAGCGCATTTAAAGTGAGAGCTGACACAGACGACTGCGCAGAGAATTCCTGATGAATGTTTTGCATCATTAATAAAAATATTTTTGTCTCCTTTATTTTTTTTAGTTGCAGCAGACGAAGGCAGCAGAGAGGATTCAGTGAGGGAACTTTTCTTTCTTTCTTTCTTGGAGTTCAGCCGGAGATGGAGCCGGAGGAGGGAAAGATCTCGGTATGGGTCTGCCGGGAGGAGAAGCTGGTCTCGGGGCTGACTAAGCGAACCACCTGCGCCGACGTGGTCAAAGTCCTGCTTGAAGATCAGAACCTGCAGCAGGGCGCCTCGGCAGCGATGCTGTCTGGCTCTCCTCAGTCCTACTGCGTGGTGGAGAAATGGAGAGGCTTCGAGAGGATTTTACCCAACAAGACCAAAATCCTTCGGCTGTGGAGCGCCTGGGGAGACGAGCAAGAGAATGTTCGCTTTGTCCTGGTGAAAAACGAGGCTTCGCTGCCCAACAACGGGCCCCGCAGCGCCGAGGCCCGAGTCGTCCAGAGCCGGGAGAGTGGTGGTCCGGGCGGCTTGCTCAAGGGTACCGCCCGGACCTGCTGGACCGCAGCGGCCGCCGCGGCCAACCTGTCCCAGGAGAAACAGCGGCGCATCGTCAGGAAGGCCTTCAGAAAGTTGGACAAAATGAACAAAAAGAAGGAGCAGACTGTTTCTAAAGATAAAAGCTCGGTGGAAAAGATGGAGACGTTGGTCCACTTGGTGATTTCTCAGGACCACACCATCCGCCAGCAGATCCAGAGGATCAAGGACCTGGACCGGGAGATCGAGCGCTACGAGGCCAAAGTGCACTTCGACCGCATTAAGAGACACGGGGTGAACTACGTGCAGGACACTTACCTCGTAGATTCCACTTCAGGGGCTCCTGCCCTTTCGGATTGTAAGCGCAAAGCGGAGCGTCAGGACGCGCGGTGCACGTCGGAGACGCTTGCGCAGTTTGAGGAATACGCGCGCCGGTGCGAGGAGGTGGTGAGGCTGCAGGAGGAGCTGACGGAACGCGAGGCGCTCGTGGAGAGCATCACCGGGGAGATCCAGGAGGAGCTGAATCGGCGGTGGATGAAGCGTCGGCGGGAGGAGAGAGGCGCAGAAGCAGCACAGGACACGGACAGTGTTTCGGAGGAGATGTGTCTCACTGTGTCCGCCCCTCCAGCTGTGGAACCAGATGTTGAGAGTTTGTCTGAAAATGAGCTCGTACTGGAAGAGGAAAGGATCAAAACGCAGCTGGACACCAGCCTTTACATCGGCCTGAGACTGAAGACAGATCTGGACGCCATCAGGGGGGACTTGGACCTGAGTCTGGCACTCTGGGAAACCAAGGAGAGTGAACTGCTGGACCTGCTGGCCAAAGTGGAAACCATGGAGATAGAGCAAGCAAACAACACACTGACCGATGATGGAAAGGGGGAGCTGGGTGCAGTGAGCGCTGATGCAGAACCAGCATCAGGGGAGAAGAGCGGCGGTTGGGTGGAACAGGCCCGAGGTCTTTCCAAAGCCTGCAACACAAACGATGAGGACTCGGACACGGGGCTGAGCTCCATGCACAGCCAGGACTCTGACAACACACCTGTGTGCGAGTCACTCGTATAGACTCACTTTGCTTGGAAGCATGTTGGACTTTTATGCAATGCCATAAACTCAGGGGCAGAGAAATCAGTGTTGGCAATACTGGGAGATGTTCTCCCCTACCCAAAATGCACCTCTGTATGGATGATGTAGTTCTATAGCAATAATTCTGACATGTAGTCATGCACAATAAGCTAGAAAGGACAGCATGCTTATAGAGAGAGATGCCATGCTGCTCTATAGCTGACCTTTGACCTGTAAGAGGAAGGTCAACAAAGCACCACTTGTTAGGCGAAATAACCTAGAAGAGTATTATAACAAGCCTCTTAAAATCTGTAGTCCTCAAATTAACTTTAAGGCGTCATTGATGGAAGGATGGCTCAGAGGTAACAGCTCGCTTTTGTCAGGGAGTCCAACAACTCGCTGAAGCGACTGAAAGACACGGCTAAGTGTTGTTATGCTGAAAGTAGGTCTAATGGCCATGCAAAGTTTCCTTTAAAAGGCCAACATGAAATGTATCTTAATGCACAGTAAAGACTAGTCAGCTATCCACTACTATACAGATAGATGAGTCAGCTAAGAACATGTTACAGCTCTTTCAGTCTCCAAAAAAGTAAATGTGGAATCAGTTCATTGCTTCCTTTTCAAAATAAGACTGGAAACTATAAGCGCTGACTATTATTACCCAGAACTGCCTAATATTCTGAATGATATCAGGGTTTGGAGCAATTATACCGTAAAGTTTATGAACGTATACTGATCCCTGATCTAGTCGGCTAAGCAGAGCTGATAGATTGCTCGATATTGTCCTGTCATACAGTATAGCGTGTCTCTTAAGCACAAGAAGTCATACGTATTTAACCATACTGCTGAACTCTCACATTCTAGACTTAAAAAGAAAAAAATGAACTATTTGATTCTTGTGGTTTTTGATTGCTGTGAGCTTGTGACCCTTTAAACCGATGCAAAGTCAACATCATGCATTATATATTTCCATGAGCTCTTAGCGTTTCAAGTAAGCAAAGCCAGAGAAGGCCAAGTGTTATGTCATGAATAGCCCTGAACAAGCACCGGGTTTCCAAACATTTTTTTTTTTTAAGTTGATTTATCTATTTGATTATTAGGTTGAGTTAACAGCAAGAAAAAAAGTGCCATCTTTCTAACGAAACAGCTATGGAAAAAGGGGGAACTCCAGCAATGTAGTAACAGATTAGGGGAATCACAGGAAACGGACTGAAAAACAAACAGAAACAGCAGAGGCTCCTGTTTCTCAAACAGATCCCAAACCTCTGAATCTTCAGGATTTCCTAAAATACAACTGGATATGATCTCTAATTAGACCCTCCTGCCCCCTCGATGCCCACAGCTTTTAAATCTTAGACCAGACCATATGTTAGATAAACATGAGATAAGCTAGGTGTTGTCATGAGGAGTGACAGAAACAGAAAACATCAGCAATTTATTTACATCAGCTGGGGATTGCGCCTCCTGATGAGTACTTTGAATTTGGTTAGCGAAACTGACAGAGTGCTCCTTTAAATCTGGGTCTGGATTATTGTAATGGAACATCGGTTTGCTGCTCTGAGCAGTGTTGTTAACATGAAAAGCTTCTTACTCAAGCATAATCAATGTGAACAGACAAGAAAAGCCAGATGTTTATATCAAAGTTTAAGTCGAGGAATTACTTCCCCTATCAGACGCCACATGCATTTGTGTAACAAACTGAAACAGCAGGTTTACATGTGTGAACCTGCACGTTAGTTATTTACATTATGGTGGATATGTTTTTTGCCCAATCAGCAAAATACCCCCCCCCCCCCCCAAAAAAAACAAAACAAAAAAACCCCCACAAGAGAAACGTAGGCCACATTCCACACATTTCCATAAATGAGATTTAATCTTGAACTTGTTTTTATTTCCAGTTTAAATAGGCATGACAACATCCCACTTATTTACAGAAACAGATTAGAAAACTGTCTAATCTAAACCTTTACATGCTGGCGGACCTCTTTGAATAACACCTGTGAGGCTTTAAGATGCTTTTTGGGAGATTCAGCACCCCAAAATTTAGCAGTCCCTCCGTAGCCGACCACTGGACTATTTTAAGACTCTCTTCATCTTTTTTCTGGAAATATTTGCTCCAAAGCAGTGTTAGCTGTGCTGCCTGGTATGCTACTCTAACATCTGCAAGGCAGGGGTGCCTCCAGAATTTTTGCATAGGGGTGGCCAAATGGGGGCCACTAAAAATATTGGGGTGGCACACCAAAAACTGAATTTCCAGTTTCATTATGCTGTTGTTAAATACATGTTACTTCAAAAATATTTCCAAAAAAGAGAGACAGAAAACAATGATATGCCTAGATAATTTCCTGCTATTAAAGTTGACATCACTGAAAATAGATACATGAAAACCACATCAGATTTTGACATCCATAATAATCTGTTTAAAGCTGGAATAAATAACAATTTAATGTTTTAAGTTGTTTTGGGGTTGTCTTCCTCTCACTTGTGCTCACATTTATTAGAATTATTACCAAAATAGGACAGTCTTGCCAGGGGTGCCACTGCGGAGGCCCCCTTGGTGGCGCCCCTGCTGCAAGGGGAGGGGTCAGAAACAGAAGCTAATATATATATATATATCATTATTATTTTAAGATCGTCCTTCAAATAAATCATTTACCCTGTGTTATGTCAGCACTGTGTGATTTCAGATCTTGACTCTGTCTACCTGTAAATGGTGAAAAGTAACATGTTTATGACAGATAGCTGATAATACTGTGTCTGTGGAGTTAGCTGTGATGTGTCTCCTCACACCAAAATGACCAGCGTGTAGCTCATTTATGTCGCTTGATCAGGAACAGTTTGGGTTTCTTAGTTTGGGACATTCAGCCTGCTTTTTCTAGATAGACGGCTCTAGATTAGCAACTGTGAGGCTACAGCAACAGAAGTCACATGACGCCAGTCAGCACAATATTACACATGACTGTTAGTGTTGAAATAAATGGGGGGAAAAAAACCTGGATCAGTGTGTGGCTTTATTCGGTATGACTGACAGGGCTGAATGTATTTTGATCTCAAGCACGTCAGTGTTTTCACACCTCGATTAAAAGATGACTTCCTCCCGCTGCTAAACATCTTTTCCACGCACAAGTTTGGGTTTAGCCTGCATGCAGGGGTTAGGGATAGGAAGATACTTTGCATACCTCTAGGCCACAGAGCTTGACAGTGGAAGATGTGTGTGTGTGTGCATGTGTGTGTGCATGTGTGTGTGTGTTGGTAGATTGTGGACTACCTCTCCTGTTATCCTTTCGTACTCGTCATGCATAGTTGTGTTTAATCGCTGCCTCTTGATCACTCTTGCATGAACTCCTACATTAATTATGACAGGATGAAACGGAGATCTGAACATACAGAGCACAGCTGTACAGCTCAGGTTACTGGTTAGTAACACTTCCCTTCACATGGTCCTCAGGGGGTGTCTTAAAGGGTCAATTAACCACTTTATTAAAAGTGTACATTCTCACTTAGTCCTATCATCTTACTCCGTATCATCTCACTTTTTGTGGCGCTCACACTGATGATAAATTGCTTTTTTAAAATATTCATAAGTACAATGCTATTTTAGAAACTCTGTCCTGTGTGTCTGGATCATCCACAGACCTTAGTGTGGATAGTTTTGGATAGAAGAGTTTTCTTAGATGAAACAGGAGTGCTCCATTCACGTCTGCTGTGCTGGTTCTACAAATCCAAGAACAAGGCAAACTTAATTAAGTCAAAAGCTCCAAAAACTATTTTTCCAACTCCTGTTTCCAAAGTCAAGAATGAGTTTTCAGAACCGAGTAGAGAAAATGATTCATATCTAAGGGTAGACTAGCTGTAGTCTCAATATCATATAGTGTGTACTTTTCCTTAATGCACTAGCTCGCGCTCCTTTCTTCAGGCCTCGCGGACAAGTCAGTGCTCCTGTCAGCTTAACCAAAAGAATTCGAGATATTTCCTCGAACATAGGTTGTAATTTGGTACAAGTTTTCCTTGTTTGGTGATGTGTCACTCTGATCAGTTTTCCCCTCCCTGATTAGTATTATCTGCAGAGCCTGTGTCTACAGAATAAGCCTTGTTTCTACAACCTAACCTGCAACGGGGGAAATGGTCTTAAGTGTAGAGAGAAAACGTGTTTACCAAACAGGCACAGAGTATTAGCATCTTTGTGGGAATTCCAGAAAAGTGTGTGAGATGGAAAATGTGGACAATTGTTCCCCAGGGAGATGTGGAAAGAACCAGGAACTACAAATTTGTGCTTACTTCTACTGATCATTTGATCTGAAGGCACTGAAAGAAGCTGAGGCTAAAGCTGGGTGATAACACTAAGTTTCAATTTTATAGGAATTTAGCCTTGAGTGAAGCTTTCAGTAGAACCATTCAGCTGAAGTCAATGGGCATAAAAGAGTGATTTTGATTAACAGAAGCATCATTAAAGTTGAAGTCCTGAAAGAAAGAATGTCATTGAAAGTATACAAATTAAAAGATTAGATCAGAAATCAGTAAAAACACACAGTGAATGAAGAGAGGAGTGGGAGTGGTGCTGAAGATGTTAACCAATGAAAGCAGCTGAACTGGTAGCCATTGAAGCAAGTTTAAATGTGGAGTGAACTGACGTTAAAATAATACAGTTTTTCAATGAAATACCAGGTGAAATAATAGACTGTATATAAGTGATGGACACTGCAATTTGAGGCTTTAATGTGAGATCTGGCTGCCAAACAGTTATCTTGTTTCCCATCAGCTGTAAGCGTGCAACACAATGAACCGCACTCTGAAGTGCAGGATAGGTCTAGTTTAGTGACTCCAACTGAGACCTCACAGACACCGATTGGCTACAGCAACCTTCACTAGGACACCTGTCAATCAAAACAGCCACTCCCCCAGAATCCAGACTCACTTCCTGTGGTGGCTTTTCTGCTCTCTGTGACAGTAAACATGCTTTTTAAGGCTGCAAAGTTGAACATTTTATCACAGGATAAAACTCATTTTTGGAGCCACCTTCAAACAGCCATTAGAGGAAGTCATGTTTTTGGTATTTCATTCTTCATCCCCAAGGTTACAAGTGATAAATCAGGTTTCCTTGGAAGAAGTTAATGGTAACTAAACTTTACAACCGGGGTCTAAACTGGGGGGATGTTTGCCTCATGGTGCATGCATGAGGCTGGGCACGCTAGGCCTAAACTTTAGAATTGGTAACCCTTAAGGGTGAAACAGATTTGACAGTGTTTGCACGTGTATTAATTCTGTGACAGCGTGATGCTCTTTGAATGGCTGCATCAGCATCGCTGCGAACGCCACAGAGTCTACGTGCAGCGAAGCATATTTCAAACTTCAGTACTGTCATGTGTAGATAAGACATTTTCCCAGAGGGGTCGTCTCACATCTCAGCCAACTGTGAGCCTGCTGATCTGGGTCTCATCTAAACGTGTCACTCAGGATGCCTGCAGTCATCTGATACCATCTGTTTTATTCCTGCTCTGACGGGTTAAATTCATCTGGGTTCTCATTCACTGCTTAAATCCACCAGTGGTTCTGCTGAGTCCATCCATGCTGGACTGACGTAAGACGTCGGAGTGATCCAAGCTGGCAAACGACACCCACTTTCTCCTGTGTCTTCAGGAACAGAGTTTCAGTTACACCAGCAGCTCTTCTTTTTCCTCTTTACTTTCTTTTCTTTCTGCTTTCTTTGACACTCTTTCCCCATTATTGTTCTCCACATGTTTAAGGTTATTTTTTGCCCCTTAATATGATAACAGATAAATATTTTTTACACATGAATGTCTGCATAAAAAGAGCATTTTGCTGCTTTTTTTTAAAGGAGAGAATATTATTTGCTTACCTTTGCATAAACTCAGAGACAGTATAACTATACTATATATGACGTAATTTATAAAATAATTCCTTAATGGCAAATATGACAGTTGTCCTACAACACCCCACAAAATAGCCTTGAAATAGCTCATCTAGGAAACATTGCAGGCATATCGACTGGCTGTCGTAATAGAGATGCATGAGGTCTAAATAAAAAGTTCTAAGAACTGGTCCACAAGACTCAAACCCCTTACCCAATTTAAAAGCGGCTGATCTCACATTCAGAGTATTCTTCGCATTCACCTCTGGACCATTTTCAGCATTTAAAGTCTTTCTATGTTTTGTTTTGTGTTCTTAATTCGATTTGAAGTTCACTGGTGATTTTATACATGCAGTTTATGTCTTAGTGATGACTAGAAATCAAATTAATGGATCTCTTTGCATTCACTTATTTAGTTTCTTAAAACTAATTCCCTGGTAGTGTTAGCAAAACTGCCAAAAAGTAGTAAAAGTTGCTTTTAAAAGGGCTTTGCTAAAGTCTAACTCTATTCAAAGTTTATGGCTCAGCTCAAAAGTGAGACAACGAGAAATCAACTTTTTGGGTTTTTTTAAGGATCTTTCAGAAACATGAATTTTATTTAAATGATTAAAAAAAAAAAGCTGATCAGTGGACAACAGAGCACGATGAGGTCCAGTAAAAGGTGGGAGGCCTCCTGAGCCTCCTTCATACTTTTATCCACACTTCATAATCAGTGAAGCTAAAACACCACCTGTCTCATGTTTTATTCTAGAGTGAGACTTTTTTTGGCACTGCAGAAGGTTTGTCTGTTTTCTCTTTCCAGCAATGACAGCTGCACAGAACATGCCAATTTTAAGAAAACATGTACATTTTCTGTAAAACAGAAAGTACTGGAATATACTGAAAACTGATACTGTGAATTGTTATAACTCTGCTACGTCAAAACACAGACTTACTGATTGCATCAAAAAACAAAAGCTGAAAAATCAGAAAATCTTGTAACTCCATGTAAAACCAGATCGGTCGTCTAACTGTTGGGTTCAGAATTGGTTTAAAGAAATTAAATACACTGAGTGAGAGTTCAGTTTTCGAGAGATTGGGAGTTACTGTCACAGTTCTGGGTCAGTTTGACCCAGTATTTTGAGTTGTGTTTTGGCTTATTTTTGAATGATGAATCTGCATTTCAAGGTACTTTGGTGTGTTTGATTGTTTTCTTATTCTCTTAGTGCTTGTGATGATGATTATGATGATGTTCTATGTTCCAGCTTATTCTGGTTTATTTTTAGTTCTGCCCGTGTTAAGTTTGTGTTTCTCAGTCTGCGTCCTTGTGTCTTATTTCCTGTTTTATTGTGAAAGTCTATGTCTTATGTTAGTGTGTGCAGCTTTGCTCCCCCTGTCTCGTTAGTCCAATTTCTCCCAGCTGTGTCTCCCTCCTGTTGCCCATTCCCTGATTACCACCCTGTGTATATTAGCCCTGTGTTTTCCTGTTCTCAGTGTCGCGTCGTACCCTCAGAATTATGCCTGTGTGTTCAGTTCATGTTTTTGTTTATCACCAGCAATAAAGCTAAGGTTCTCAGTTTCAATTCAGTCTCAGAGTCTTGCATTTGGATCCTCCTCTCCATCCGCCTGCACACAGAGCCCTGACAGTTGTGTTAGTTAACTTTAGATGTAACAAGGCCAGCTGTTCACCTGCACTTCTAGTCTTTATGTGAAAAACTAGGGTAATCCCATTTGGACTGTGACTCCACACTGACTCCACAATCTGACTTCCCACTCAGAGATCGGCCAGGTTTGCAAACAGGAAATAAGTTAGGGCTTTAATTTTTACCCATAGTGAGAGGCAGTTATCAAACATTTTAACAAACACCATTAAAAAAGTACAGTTTTTGGTATAAATGTTGTGTATTTGCATGTCCACCAACCCCAGCATCTTCCTCTTAGTCTGATCCAGTTCATAAAAGTAAGGCTTTATTTCCAAAACGACACCAAACAAACAAAACTCACAATGTGAACATCATCCAGAAACCAAATCTTAATCCTGGAGGAATTGATAGTGTGCTGACTTGTAACGAGGTCTGAGCCACTCTTTTTTCTCACTGAAGTGTGTCTAAACACACAGCTTGCGGTTCGGTTTGCACGAACGTGCCTTTTTCCACTGTAAACACTGGTCACTGTAAGAATTCGTAGCGCTCAACATGTATCCAAGTGAACCACAGAATAAACTGCACACTGTTGTGCAATCAGACAAACAAAACATGCAGTAATAGGAAGGCTGCAATTACTCTTAAACAGCCACTAACTACATGGGTTATGTGTGTGTCTGTGTGTTTCTGACCTCCTGGTGCCATGCTTGGCATACTCACTGCAAAACCATTCAATTTACTCAAAAGACTGGAAATTATGTAACTTGGCATTTAGGCTTCTGGGGATACATTCAGTGTGTGTGTGTGTGTGTGTGTGTGTCACTGAGATAAATAGAGACAAGCAGTGATGAGAAGACAAGAGGAGAGGGCGATACAGTTAGATTATGCAATTTTGTTAGAGTGTTTTGTGTGTGGGCAACTGTGTGTGTGCTTGACCCCCTGGTGCTGTGTTTGGCACAGACAGTGTGGGGTGGTATAAGGCCCAGTTAGCAGCAGCTGCTCACATCTTTATACCAAAAACACCACGGTTTATGTAACCAGACCTGGAAAAACGTGCAAGGACAACATGCATTATCTATGCACAATGGATGAGTGTAAATAGGACTTAACTAGCAGTTTATCGACATGGAGTTACTATAATTATATATAAACTCACCTGCAGGGACCAGATGCAATACTGAGGGACACAAGAAATGAGAAACGGGGCGAGAGCGTGGGGCATGAGAATGAGAAAAAAAGACATATGTAGTGAATGAGTGTATGAGTTGTGGTTCTGTTGCTGATATTCAGGTAAATTATCTCAAAGAGATGCAACATGCAAGCACTGATGTACTTTTTGAACCTCTCAATGATGGAAATGCTTTGAATTTAACTTAATTTTGCAGCCGGTGAATGTCTTCACCAGCTGTCGAGCTCTTTCGCTGCTTATCCCACAGATAAATGATTTCTTCCTTCTTTTAAACTATAGAAAATCTACGTGTGATTTTTGGATTCACCCTATTGGCCATCTGCCTCTGCGGTCTTAAAAAACCTGAGTTTATATACATACATACAGGCGGGCAGGGATTTATGGACAGCACGTGCACAACAATGATGTAACATTGTTACGTAGAATGAACTGAAAACCTCATAATGAAAAACAAAAGAAAAACAGGCAAAAGCTTACAACCACACAGCAAACTGAATAAATGAGTTTCTCCGAGTCCTTCAGGCCGAGGACGCGGATACACAAACAGCTGTCCAGCCTGGACAAAAGAGGATAGTGTTTGAAAGAGTGTGTGTATGTGTGCACGTGCAGTTGTGTGTTAAGTTAATCCCTGATGACAGCTTGCAGACAGACATACAGACAGAGCTGTGTGTGTGTGTGTCTAGTATTTGTGGAGTAAGATGGTCACCCCGTGTCTTCCAAATCATGTCACAACAGATCTGATGCACATTTCAGTGGAGACACATTCAAACACTATCTGGGCACCAGATCCTCGTCAGGAAATGTGAGACTGAAAGGTAAAATAGATGGAGAGAGCATCTGATCTGTTAAAGCAATCCATTCATTTGCCCTTTAAAGCTGCGAGTGTGTGTTAGCGTGTGTGTGTTGGGCACCCGTCGGTCACACAGCTGGTGACAGATGCAGCTTAATTTCTAGTGCAGCATTTTAAAAACACCTCGTTAGCAGCTCACCATGTCAAAATCTAATCCTCATTGAAAGGCTTTAACAGAATTTAATTTGGAGTGTGAGAAAGGGGCGGAGGTATTCTTAGGATGTGTTTATGCTCGGTGCCTGATTGATATTGTGCATTTCAGCTGATTTTATCTGGCAGCGATCAGCCACTGCGATAAGACTGAAAGCCACAGCTCGTCTTTCTGCTGTGTCCTTAACTGGCCTCTCGCTTTTCAGAAGCCAGTTTGTCGGAAACTACCTGCAAAGGGATGAGACATCAACTTATGTTTACTGAATAAAAGAAAAAATGAATGCTATACGTGCAGGACTCTTCTTTATGGGGCTACACGGTGTTTTGCACAGAACCCCCCCATTACTACCACCACCACCACCACTAACAACAACAACAACAAAAATGCAAATAAAAACAGTTTCATTGATCCAGTTTATGGAATCCCAGGGCTGCCAATATTAAAACTAAGCAGATTTTACTTTTTTCTTTTTGCATAACTTGATTAATATTTTTACTGCCTGTCATACAATAATTATTTTGCCTCACATACTATATTTATACTTATGTCACACAAGAATGTATTTATTCATTTTTTTAAATTATTTTATCAATTTTATTTTATTCATCTATTTTAGTTAATTTATCTATTTATTAATTAATTTAATTTTTTTGCATTTAAATTGGTGGTCATTCATAGTCAAAATTAAGTGTAGACAGCAGTTTAAATGTTTATTTTAATAGATGTAGGATAGAATCCACTGTCAAATATGCTGTGTCTCAAATCAGACAGTGTAGCACTAGCAAAAAGCTGGTATATAGCATCAACTTAAGTTAAATATATACAGTCGGGGCTGAAGTTGCAAAGCAATACGACATCCCAGAGCCCACTTACAAGCTCACCACATCCCTTTTTTCTTCTCATCCCAGTGATGCGTTCATGGTGCAGATGCAAATGAAGTTGTGGTTGTGGTACTACCTAGCTAGCATCTAGCAAGTGAGCACAGTAGCTAGCGAACATAAAAAGATTCGTGATTTCAAGAAGCTCAGCAAATGTGATGAATGTGTTCGAAATTGTACTTTCAGCTAGCAGACACATCCTGTGGAAAAGAGTTTCTCTGCAGTTTGCCACACAATGAATCTACAAGCTAAATATACAGTTTTCATTAATGTGCAACACAGAGACGGAGACAGAGAAGACAGCAGAGGAGGATGAGAGATTATGTTTAAAAGTATAGACTGCTAAGCAAGTCAAAAGTGGCAATTTAAGTCTTAAATTAATTCATTTTAGAGCTTTTAAATGAGATATTAAATCTAACTAACCCCCAGCTAAGTTGGTTAGCTAACAGAGTCATAAGACTAGCCCCAATAAAAGTGATCGTGTTGAGAATATGAATGTGCATGCTGGATTAGAAAAAAGTCCATCAAGTGGGTAACTACAAGAACATCTCCCATCAGACACTGCAGTAGGATTGTGCAGTCACTCTGGCACATTAGAGTTCCCTCCATCATTAACCTTTTATCATAGCCTACACAGAGCCCTGACCCCGTGCAACAAGTCACTTAGCTCGTGATTTATAATGCTTGTCAGTGATATTATTTATTTAAACACATTTTTACCCCAGGGTAGAATGTGTCTAAATACACATCCTCTATGAAATCCATTAAGGCTGACAACCGAGTAAGAGTCAGGCCATAAATAATGAAGCAGAAACAGCTTGTAGGGCCAGAGCTGCTGTTCTGTCATGTCAGCCTGTATTAAGACAGGGACTGATGAGGACAGCAAGGGTGGAACGTAATCATACGTTTTACTTAGAGAATCACAATCTGGTGGCAACACTAATGAGCATGTCAACATGCATTAGCAGGCTTGTACTTTAAGAGACCAGCAGGCAAAAAGATACCAGGGAAGAGTTTTTAATGGCATGAATTTGAGCTGTGTGGTTTACAACTTTCAACGTGAAGATACTGGTTAAAACTCAGTAAAGAGCAAGCGTCCCTGATGCCGAGAGGGAAACTTAATCCTCTGCAGCATCGGGGATTTACAGATATGTTAGCACTTTGTGACGGTTTTTCCTTAATAATAAAAGCAGCTGGCAGCAGCGCATTGGTTAATACAGGTGCAGAGAGCAATGACAGGAACAAGATACTCCAGTCATGGAAAGGGATGAAATAAGCTTGCTTCTGTTTTCTGGCATGAAATCTGACTCAACACAAACTACTTCTGTTTTATTTTGACTGCTTTTGTCTGCCTGCTGCAGCAGTGCTGTCTGACAGTGTCGAATCCTTCAATCCTTCTTATCCACAGTCGTGTCACAGACAGTGTCTGGAGGCCAAAATGCATCAGAACAGTTGATTGTTTTGCACGGCTGATATTTAACACCACGTTCACCCTTTGGCTACTCATCATGCCGGTTTATTGAAGCAACTGCAAATATACAAACAAATTCCTTCTCGGCTCTGTGTCTCTTTGACACGTTCTGTTCTTAAGCTCTGTCGCAGCATTTCTGGAAGAGCAAGAAAACAGGCAGAGAAATGTTTTCATGCTTTTGTATTGAAAACACATCCCCAGGTCTTTAGGAGGAAAAAAGATGATTACTTTTTTACCAGCTGCAGTTAAGGAGAAACATTTATTGAGCACACCTTAATGTTTTTGAGAAGACAGATTTATCCCTCGCAGTTTTCTAGCTTAGTGGTATTAAGAAGGAGTTACATGCTGTTACTATCTCAGTGTACAAAGTTCATCTCCAGCGTCTCCAGCTAGTGAGGCTTGTTAGATTTGGTCAATGACAAGAATCAGTGCTACTGGTGAAATGTTACCCAAGGCCACTCATAACTGAATAATAACATGCTGTTTTTAACACATCCATCCTGTCCATAAGTAAGAGATACAGAAACAAAAGCACATTTATAAATAGCCACACCTGATACAGTTTTAGCCACGACTGTGAGAGAAGTCATGATAAACTCACTGGAACAGTAGACTGATTATCAGCCTGGCTGATTATTGGATCTAATATATCTAATGATCCATTTGCTTATTTAATACAAGTATTGGTATAATAAATTCATTTTCACAGAGAACCGCTGTTTTGGTTCTCTGTGACCAATACTGTTTATTTACTCATTAAAACAAAAATATGAAACATTTATGCTAAAAAAGAAATGATTATGTTTTATGCATCAGGACATGGAGGTTAGGCAGCAGCCATGTACTCCTGATCATCAGCTGGTGTGAGCACCTCTATAAAAGCAGAAAATTTTGGAGTTTGATGCTCTGGAGCAAGGATTAGCAAATGCATCAGCAATGGTCTTAGTCTAGGAAGAGTTATTAGTCCATCATTCTACAGAGAGATTATTCACAAATAAAAAACATTCAGGATCGCTGCCAACCTTCTCAGAAGTGATCGTCCCAGAAAGATCTGCTCAGAGAAACTGCAAACAATCTCAAGAGCTACACCTGAGATTCTGTAGGCCTCGGTTATTGCGTTAAATCTTAAAGTTCATGACAGTAAGACTGAACAAGTATGACTCGTTTGGACGGGTTGCCAGGAGAAAGACTCCTCTCTGTAAAAAGAACTCATATAACCTGTGAAGTGGAGAAAACTCTGCTCTGTTAACTGTAACTCAGATTTGTAAAGTCTTTCACATGACCCCTGTGCTGAGGGCAGCTTTAAATTTGGAATCCCATCCATGTACAACATAATCCAACAGAATTGTGTTTGCATTGGATTGTTCTGGCACTCCTTCCTGAAAGTGTCCTGTCAGATTTAGTCACTTATTCCAGAAGAAAAAAAAGCTGGATAGAAAAAGAGGAAGACGGAGAGAGGGGAGTGCAGGAGCAGATGATAAACAAGAGGAATGAGACACTGTGATTTATACGGCGAGGAGGAGGGAGCTGGGCTTTGACGTTTATGAACTCGATGAGCCGGTTCTTTTTTTCTCCTCTTCTTTCGCTTCATTCAGACTCTTCAATCATTTCTGCGGCTCTGTTGCTGCCAGTCAATTAAGGCAGACGCCAGCAAGGAGGGCGGAGAGATGATCAATATTTCACGAAAGCAGCTCAGCGAGACAGAGCGAGTGCCGGTGGTGACGCCAGAGACATAAAGACACGAACAAACAAACAAAAAGCTCCAGAGTCCAAAAACTAAAGTCAGTCCCATATACGAATTCCATCAGTTGGCGTGAACAGAACAGAGAGGCGTGGGTTTGATCAGCGGAGGCACAAGATTTATTAGACTTCAGCTGCTGATGTCCTCTGTAATCTCAAAAGTTGCATGAAAGTTGTTGAGGCAGTAGTTATGACTTGACTGCTGTTACTCTGCTTCAGTGCCAGAGGAAAGCTGATGCTGCACTCCTTAACTTTTTCATTAGCTCTTCCTGCGCCAGTGTTTTGTGACCTTCACTCAGTCGGTGTAGCCACAGAGGAAAATGACTCAGTTTGATAATAACTTAGTAGTGTGCGGCAAAGCGCGATGAGATAATTGAAGAACGTATCGCTCAAACATCAGGTGCCTTTCTATTTTCAAGCCACGGCGCACAAATTCATATGATAGAAAATCCAAAGAGCGTGGGCTCTTTTTGTGCTGATGAGATCATTTTTCAAGTCTGTGCACTTACTTTCTAATCAAATGTTTAATCAAAATCATGCAAATTCTGATGAGAAGAGAAGTTTGAACTTTTGAGTGATTTCCTCTTTTGATAAACTTGTATAATCAGTACTTTTGGAGCGGGATGGTTAGCGGCCCCTTTCAAGCTTTCCTACATACTCATACTGACTAAAGTGCACCTTTAGATTAGATATATATATATACCAGATATAGTTGTGGTCAAAGTTTTAAATACACTCATGAACATGAATGGGTTTGTTTAATTGGACCACTGTACAGCTTATGTCTTTAATGACTTTAAAAACCAAGAATTGGGTGAACAAGTTAGAATTTGATCTTTTTAGGATTTTCTCTAATCCAAGTATACGCCAACATTTGGTTAAATAGCAAGGTGCGCTTCAACTCATTTTCCAGCACAGACGTGGCTTCTAATCGCAGTCCAGACATTTCACAAATGTTCAGCTTTGGGAAGCCCAGAAGCTTAATGGTAGCATGCTTTATCCACTCCACGCGTTTGGGATCATCGTCCTGTTGAAACATCCAAATATGTCCAAGTTTCAATTGTCTGTTAATACAGGTGAAGTTGAAAACATTTGGATGTAGTCATTCTCATTCTTCATTATTGGATTTGTACTATTACAACTTGCAAAACAGCCCCAGAGCGTGACGCTAACACTGCCATAAGCCGAAGTAAAAACACAGAAAACAAATTAAAACAAGAAGTAAACTTAAATGAAAACAGTTCAGAGGCTTTTAGCATTTCACTGAATTGTGTCACCTGCACTTCTGTCTCCTAAGGCCTATGAATGAATCTTAGTACACCATGTGGAAATCCTATTGCATTGTGGAAAAGTGCAATCATTCTGAAAATGAAAGAAAATAGGGGACTATTACTGATTAGGCTGATGTGGGAATTTTGCATGTTAATGAATATTTTGCACACCGAAATAAAAACCCTGTTAAAAGTCAGTGAATTTGCTCTTTAAGACATACAGCTGGGAAAGGTTCCACATGGAAGAGATGCAGTATTGTGCAAAGATTTTAGGCATTTAAAATAAAGTGAAGAGGCTTTCAAAAATAGTGCCGCCCATAGTTTTTATTCATAAGCTGACTTCATGTGAAGTGTACCTTCTAAAGTGGCTGCAACCTTGTCTCAGTATTGTGGCTCTGGATACACACACAGTACATTAGTTGGATCAATTCATTATTGATTTTGGTCTTTTAATGGAATTTGTTGAGTGTAATAAAAATGGAGAATATAGCAGGAGGAAAATGCTTTGCACCCCATCTTCTTCCAGCATGGCAAGATGGTGAAAATCCTCTGGCTCCGTCTGAGCTCCACACCAAAATAGCAAAGACAGAAAAAGATTTGTAGTCTGGATGACAATGTCAGCTGAGGACGCACAAAGCAAGTCAGAGAGAACGCAATGAAATGTAGAGAGCCTCATCTGTTAGAGAAATTGGAGATAAAAGACAGAGCAGCTAAAAAATGGCATCGCACACGAGAGCAGTCCTGACATCATTCGTGGATCGCAGGAAGGAAAAGCACTCGTCTATTTTAGTCATCGTTGTTCCAGATGGGCAGGGCCGGGTCAGACGGAGCGGAACAGCACGATTCTCCATCACACTGATAGAAAGAAATCGATTTGTGATGAAAGGTGAAAAATACTAAGGAGCCAATCAAATGAACCTCTCAGTTCTGAAGGCTCACGTATACAGAGAGCTTCAGTTTTGTATGCAGAAGTTTTGCAACATCCGCTTTACATCTTTAACAGAAAATGCTGTAAGTTTCAAAAAACCCAGAGCTGCATCGATGGGTGGTCAAGACACCCTCTGCTTACTGCGATGATATTAAACCCAAAACTATTTGCTTGGCAGGACATAAAATATGGCTCTGAAGTTTAGTGATGGTAAGCAGGTGGATTTAGGGAGTTATCTGAGGTTAGTCCCAGATTCACCCTACATGATATCTGTATGAAAGTAATCTGACCATAAAAGATTCAGCTTTCTGATCTGAGAAGTAAAGGAGGTGCTTTAAACCTGCATTCTTTTTAATTGTCAGCAGGGGGCGACTGATCTGGTTTCAAAATGAAGTCTCACAGTGTAGAAGTCTATGAGGAAATAAGAAAACTTCTCACTTGGATTGTTATCTCACTAAACAGTTTCCAGTCTCAGTTGCTACTTTTAGGCTTTCTGCAACACAGGATGACTTTCATTTAGAAAATTATTCTTTCATTTGAAGTACGATTTGTGATGAAGGTGGCATCTGATTTAGAGGATTTGTGAATGAGTTGAGTTTAGGCCCTCAGTGCTCAGTGACATGACATTATCTGTTTTTTGTAGCACACTTTTATAGCATTAATCACCAATAGCCCAATGAGCTCGTTCACGCTCAGTGTAGCAAATGAATGTCGCTACACGCTGCTTTGAATCGTGAGACCCATTTAATTTCAGGTCCTGTTTTTCCTTTCATGTGTTTCTTGTAGCTGATGATGCCTGAATGGTTGTGAAAGTATGGAAGATATGACTGGCCTGTCAGTCTGTAATGCCTCAAACATTTAGGACTAATCATTTTACGCAGTGACTATCTTATCAGACACAAATATTGTGCAGGCTGAACCTAGCGCCAGGCAGCGACTGCTACTGGGCAACGTAAGTACCAAGGAAAGTCTCAAAGAGGCACCGCCTTAAGGACACACCAACGAATAAATGTCAAAATGTTCTTCCATGACTCACCGGCTCCGTACGTCATAACCTGACTATCACTCTGAGGCATTATTACTTCTGACTGTGCTACTCAGGACTACAAGCCCAATTCCAAGTTGGAAAACTGTAAAATGTAAATAAAAGTAGAATACAATGACTTGCAAATGTGATAAACCAATATTTTATCTGCAGTAGAACACAGAAAATTTCAAATGTTGAAGCTGAGAACATTTGAATGTGATTGCGGCAGGACATCCCATGTAAATAGAAATAGCTGATTATTTATCTCTCTATCGTTATGCATGTATGTGAACAGCACTCTACCCAGTTAAACATCAGCCAGGAGTCAACACACACTGCCTGAAGCTGCCTTAACCTCACATTCCTCAAAAAGTGTCAACAGCACAAACACCAGCCGATGTTAGGGTTTAAAAAATCATTATTTTAAAACACTAAATACTATATTTAGCAACTCTCCTTCTGTGGGTTGGTGAAAGACAGGATCTCTTAGGAAAAAGGAAGAATCTTTTTTTTTTCTCCAGACTTTCACATTTTCTCCGAAGGAAAATGGTCGATGGGCTGCGGTGGTGTGTGAATGTGTGCGAGCTCGTTCCCACAGGTGGGTGGTATCAGAGCTGAGCACCAACAACTTATCAAGAGACAACACACATGCACGTGCACCCCTCCCCCACAACAAAAGGGTTTATTTTTCACTGTTTAGTGGTGGAAAAGATTTTTTTTGTTGCTCACCAAAATCACCATTTTTTTAATCGAATAATATTTAAATCTAGTCAATTTTAAGGAGGAAAAAAAACATGACCAGTGAAAACCACAGGCACACTTTTCAGTCTGTGAGTCACCACTTGTTGTTTACACTGTTGTCATCATGTCAGTGTAATCTGAGATAAATGAGGAAGGGGCTTAGAAGGCAAAGCTGACTGAGGGGTATCAATCAAAGCCTTAGGAGACTGTTGAAAGGTATGTACATTTAGAGATGATCTACCTTTAGCTGGAGACTATTGAGGCCGG
Organism: Mchenga conophoros; assembly: GCF_057382185.1. NCBI lineage: Eukaryota > Metazoa > Chordata > Actinopteri > Cichliformes > Cichlidae > Mchenga > Mchenga conophoros. The sequence goes on along the minus strand of NC_140532.1, from coordinate 63,299,553 downwards.
GTGTTATTAACAGGCTCCCCTGGATTACAAAGAAACCTACCCATTCATTACCATTGCTGGCATGATAGGTACCTATTATGTATTAGTATAAAGGATGGATGTGATTTGGATGCTTATTACATAATGACACCATTTATTATATCTAGAAAACCAATACGAAGGCTGTTATGGGGGCTTAACTCCCACACTATTGACAGAAGCTCCGTCTCACATGTACAAGAAAATCTGTATAATGACAGTAGGTGTAATATATATATATGGAAATACTTATTGTATGTAGTTATTGTATGTATCATCATACATACAATAACTAGAAACACTACGTTTTATGGTAAAGCTGAAGAGGTGTTTCGCGATTTTGATACTGGATGATCCCCAAAGAATGTTTTGCAAAATTTTATGGAAAATGTTATTTTCACGTTTTTCAATCAAAACCAACAATGACTCTCCTGGTAAAGAAGAACATAGTTAGGACACCAACGTTGCTCTTCAGTTGAGATGATCAACAGAGTCTGCAATAATCAGAGACCGAAAAGACAAATCATGCCCTCATGAAACAGAGATCAGGATCAAAAACAGCTCAGTGTTAGTCAGTATTTCTGGTAAATGAACCAAAATCCGTATAAGTCAAGGTGGCTGAATCTTTCTTATATTCTGATTTACTGTCACTAAATTTTCGAAAGCTTTGTGCTGAGGTTGTTGCAGTATCTACGTAACACTTACAAGCCACTCTATAGTTAGGATTGATCTTGCTGAGATGGGATGCATGTTGAGTATTGAAAATAACAGTGTGCTGAGAACAGAGCCTTGAGGGATGCCGCGATTAAGTATCGGCAACTCAGGAGCTTGCATTAGTAATGGCCAGAGAAAATGTTCTGTTTGAGATGTAAGAAAATAAAAGATCCTTGATAACTAACCCAGACGTTGTGCAGGACAGTAGAATGATTGATGGTACAAAGACTGAGTTTGCGCAGAGCCAAGTTAGTGCTAGCAACTCCAGATCTGGCACAACCAAGTGTGTAGTAACACCCCCATGAGGGACTTTACGAATGATGCAAACTGGAAAAATGGAAAAGCTGCAAATCTGGATGGGCATGGTGAGTATGGAAGAGGCAGGCAGGATGTTCCCTAGGTCTCCAGCCTCGCCATCGTCCTAACCAAAAGATGAATAGAGGGAAACAGATGCTGCCTTTTTCTTTCCTGTCTGTCGCTTCCCATTACCTCTGCAGTGTGTGCGCACTTACATAAGAGGGGTGTGTGTGTACTATCATCAGCACAGCTACAAATGGGGGTCGGTGTGTAAAAGGGCACGACAGGCCCTAAACCCTGAACTCCTACTTCCTTTTTCTCTATACGCAGGGCACCAAATACCAGGTAAATGCATAAATATCGTTTACACCTTATAATGATATTAATCAGAATAGTTCTGTCATATAATATTTAAAGATGTTTAAATATAAAAATTATAACAAGTCTGCACCTCTGAGATTTCTCTAGTCGGCAAACATCATGTGTTTATGAACTGAAATGAACGTTTTATTCAAGAAAGATTGTTGTTGTTTTTATATATATATATATATATTTTTAATTCTTCCACTGACAAAACATTTTTAATGATTGTCTAGTTAAGGTTTTTGCACTGAATAAATTTGGCTTATCACCTACCCTTGACACTGCCTTTTCTACTTTTATTTTATATTATTTTAGATATATTTTCCCTAAAGCACTTTATGGTTCCTGTCTGTTAAAAGCACTGGATAAATATTGGTTGCTTTTATGTGATGCTCTTCTGCAAAAACAGATTGTAAAATGGGAAATATTTTGGGATTATGGCATCATTTAAATAATTTCCAAGTTCAAGTTTTACTTTAACATACTATCCATCCATCCATCTTCATCCGCTTTATCCGGGGCCGGGTCGCGGGGGCAGCAGCCTAAGCAAAGAGGCCCAGACCTCCCTCTCCCCAGCCACCTCCTCCAGCTTATCCGGGGGAATACCAAGGCGTTCCCAGGCCAGCCGAGAGATATAATCTCTCCAGCGTGTCCTGGGTCTGCCCCGGGGCCTCCTCCCGGTGGGACATGCCTGGAACACCTCACCCAGGAGGCGCCCAGGGGGCATCCTTGTCAGATGCCCGAACCACCTCAGCTGGCTCCTTTCGATGTGGAGCAGCAGCTGCTCTACTCTGAGCCCCTCCCGGATGGCCGAACTTCTCACCCTATCTCTAAGGGAGAAGCCAGCCAACATACTAATCTATCCAAATAGCATCATGTCACTCTACATATTTTGTATTTATATAAAAGTCAGGTAAATAAATGAACTTTTACTGTATGTCATGTTAGAGCAAGACTCTGCTTCTAAAGCAGATTATTACCACATACAGCGACATCACTGACCGATAACCTGGTTTTTCAACATGCTTTTGATTCATTAATCAAAATGTTCATGTTGTAATCGTACCTGACATGAGCCAGGCTCAGCTTAATTTAGTGAAAAGTAAACATCACATCAGATTAAAAGAAAGATTACGTATTGTGACGCATCAAATTAAACATGTCGGTAAAGTGGAACAATCTGAGCTGATGCTCAGATATCAAAAACCAGAATCATGTGTCGGTGACAGATTGGTGGAGATCTATTCAGTCTAGTTCTATGTTGTTCTCTGTTTACTTTGCAAAGTAACAGCGGCAGCACTCGATGCTGTCAGGAGGAACCTATCAGCAAAACAACAGCTTTTCCATGTGGAAACTGAGGTTAAAGGAGCGCACATGAAAAGCTTTGGCTTCACTCCTTGCTTCACTCCTTCATGTAATTTAAAAGATGGTAGTCTGGTTTATTACACGTTGAGAAGCTGTGAACTTGATTAATATTATTTTACTTCTTCTCTAATGTGTTTAACTTGATAATGAGATAAGACTAGTGCTAATAAACTTGAAGAATAAATACAAATTCGGGAAATTTATGTTCTTTGATGGTTTTTAAATCCCTTTCTCAGAGCAACTGACAGTTTACTGTTTCTATGAGGTAAATCAGGCATACTAGCAGATCAGTACTCTTCTTAGAGCAACCGTATCTACATCTTCACATCTTTATTTACATTTTCACTACTTTAAAATTCTTAACCCAGACTTTAAACTCTCAGTATTTCCAAATATCACAGTTTGTACAGAACTACACTGTTTGTCTGTGAAGGTTCTCAGTCATCCAGGTCATCGTAGTCAAAGGAGCTTGCAAAGAAAAGCGTCTGGACTTCTTTAAGTTGCTTGAAGTCGTTTCACCTCTCATCCGAGAAGCTTCTTCAGTTCTTCTTCAGTTTCTTCAGTTCTGATTGGGACCCACACCCAGTTTCACACCTTGGCTCAGGCGATTAGAGGATCATCAGGGGGTCCTTTTGTCCCTCTGTGGGGGGAAACTCCCACTAGGTTTATATCTGGAACTCTCCACCATTTGACCTTAGAACTGAAGAAGCTTCTCGGATGAGAGGTGAAACGTCTTCAAGCAACTTAAAGAAGTCCAGACGCTTTTCTTTGCAAGCTCCTTTAACTACACTGTTTGTTTTTTCTGCAAATTAAAACTTCTTTTGGTTAATGGTTAAGTCAGATTGCACATAACCATCTACTGTTTGAATTACAAGGTTATTCATATCAAGTTCAGACTTGCGCGCACTGACTCAGATCCAAATGATGTGAAAGGTTTTCAAAATCATCCAGTGCAGTCATATAACTTGAATTTTGTAGCTGTTTACACGTATTGCGTACATTTCCACGCTGTACACTGTGCTAACCTCTTGTATAACCGTATTTCTGGGTCTTGTCATGCCAGCACTTGAACTAATTATGTATACAGACTTGGCATTATTATTTATGGTTTTATGATTAGTTAAGAAGCTGCAGTTCTTGCCTGGGTTGAAACCGACACTCCCACGGTTAGTTCGCACATTCAGCATGGTGCAGGGATATTTGGTTCAGAGGGACTGTCCTCCACTTTACCCTGGAATGAAAGAATGCCATTGTAGATTATCTGAGAGGGGAAGTTAAGAAACAGGTGGCAATCATTAACCTCCGGTTCCTATCCAACAAACTATGAATTCTCACATAAATTTCCCTGCTCCATATGCAAGAGTGACAGTATTTATGGTATATTCATACTAATTTGTTTGTGCAATGCATTTGTAACCATCAGAGAAACTGTAACAAAACAATTAGTCCAACCTTTAAGAATTTGGTGAAAAAAATATATTGAGCGGCATCACTCTTGCCAAAAGTAATTTTAAACCTGCAGTTAGTTGAAAGCTGAAACTAAAATAGCTTTGTTCACATTCTCAGCCACAACAGATCGTGCTACAATATACTATTGTAAATATTGAAGGAAACCATGGGAAAAATGTTTGCTGAAGGCATTGATTAAAAAAAAAAAAAAGGGTATTAAGGCAGCAGCGTGTTACCTTTAATGATAACTGTACATCTGTGGGGTGTGTTTGCTTTAGTCTATGTCCCATCACGGTTGTATGTTACAAAGAGCTTTGCAGGCAAGTGTCTACATACTGTTACTGCAAACTGTCACTTCAGTGTCAAAAACATATGGAATACGTTCTACAGGAAAGCTTCATTATTGTTGCTGGTCCTTTAGCTCGCTGCTGAGAACCCAAAACTTAAAACATAAAACAAAATGTATTTAGTAAAGTAAATAGATAGAGATGATTAAAAAAAACAAACATGGACATAGAAATGTCTATGTTCAAAATTGGTGTTGAACTTTGCATTTTGAAGCCTCAATGTCAGCACTTTGGCCACCACAATGTTTGTCTTTACTTTAGCAAGAAGTTACTACATCAGGACCAATCACTGTCATTGATCAGGACCATAGGGCTCAGTGCTAAGTCATTATATAAGGCTAGCATGTTTTGTTAGCAAGCTGCATTCATAAACTGTATGTGTAAAAAGAGCATACTTGCTCAGAACGACAGCAAAAGAACAACCCTGTTGGAGAGATTCAGTTCAATGACTGGTAAAAGTGGAGTCTATCAGGCAGCTACAGGTTAAGCCCCTTTCATGTAGGACTCGGCAAACACTCTGAAACCCAGTCTTTTCCATTGCTTGTATGAGGCAATAACGGTTGCCTGTGGACGAGCCGGTGAGTAGTCATGCATGCTGTAAAAGGGCCTTTAGGCAGCAAAACTATCAGTCTAAACAATAAAATTTAATCCCCAACAGTATCCAGATGGATAACTAATGAGCGGCTATGGAGGGTAAAATTATAATAATTATAATCCACAGAGGCCAAAGGTGTTTTTTATACCAGGCTTTAAACCAGGGGTCCCTAATCTCAGTCCACGAGGGCCGGTGTCCCTGCAGGTTTTAGATCTCACCCTGGGTCAACACATCTGAATCACATGATTAGTTCATTACCAGGCCTCTGGGGAACTTCAAGACATGTTGAGAAGGTAATTTATCCATTTAAATCAGCTGTGTTGGATCAAGGACACATCTAAAACCTGCAGGGACACCGGCCCCTGTGGACTGGGATTGGGGACCCCTGCTTTAAACAAACGTTTTAATGCTGTTAAATTGGGCATTTTAAAGGATGCCTCAAGTGGCCATTAGAGGAACTGCACTTTGTGTTGGCTTCACTTTTTAGCGGGGGGGCGTTCCTTTTCTGTTTAAGATTTTTCAACAAATCTGTATTTGACCCACGGGATAGGTAACCAGCGCTGTTGGCTGGACTGCATTCAAGTGCAGCTCCAGAGCCTCTGCACTGGTTGAACTACAGTCAACGATGGATTAACCATAGTTGCAGATAGGAGTTGTAAAAAAATATTGTCTCCTTCATGATATTTGTGAATCCCAGTTCTGGTATTTAAAAGAAATGAAAGTGCTTCATAATGGGCATCTGATTACCATTTAACTGATATGACCTATAATTTTAGCACTTCCTTAAACATCGAGCATACACTTACACAGGCAGGATGGGGAACAAAACCTCCATGGTGGAGGTAATAATATGTTAGGTGCCTTACATATAATTATCCCAAACAGCAATTTTCTGTATTAAACTTAAATCCAGAAATTTAATGTTTTACACTGAAAATATAGCCCTTATGATACGTAAAAGGAAGGTCTGCTTAATGGGTTTGGTGTTCTTTTGTTGTTTTAAGACTTCCTACAATAAATACAAATCCTTAATCTGCAGCATGACAATATTTTAGGGGCTTCGGGGAAATGTGTAAAAACATCAGAGTGTTAATGTTTGACCAAAATGTGATCTGTTTCGTTTTACCTCAGCTTAGAAACAGACTTAGTATCCTGTGAATCCAGGGACAAAATACCTGCTGTAACCAGTTTAAAACTAAGCACAGGCTTAATGTTTCTCATAGAGAGAGCTGATTTCATAATGACATACTGAAACTGTGCAGGCCAAGTGAACACAGGTATGCGACCTGCTCTGTGCACCCCCGCCTTTTTGGGCAGGTTGTGCAGTTTGTCTTTGATCCTGAACTACCGGGTTAACTAATTTCAAGGTCAGAGGGTCCACAGTGTACATTCCACAGCTTTTAATAGGTCACTGCTACAACACTTTGCACTGGAAAGAATGACAGAGCATGTACAAAATTATTAATTGGACGAGGAGCAAACATGTAGAGGAGGTGAAGGATACAAAAATGTTCCCACAGTCTATCTTCTTTCACCTGCTCCCCCATTTAAAAGCCTCCGCCATCTGTGAGCCAAGTATCAGGAACAATGTCTGCTTGTCTCAGACTATGCCCTTCACCCATCCTCTGAAAATGCAGTTTGCTGCGACATGATAGATTAATGCCAGCACTAAATCAAGCTCTTCTGTTGTGACACTGCAACCTGGTGTTAATAAACAGGGAGACCCTGGGCTTTCCAGGTAAACAAGGAAACAAAGGAGCAGTTAGAGTATGTTAGAACAGAATCTAGTGTTTATCTGGTATATAAAGTGCTGTAAGACCAAAAATAAATTATTATTATTGTATTACATGTAAATTAAGCTTCGTTACCATCGCTCCAGTCAGCTGAGCAAATCAGCTGCTGATTGTGGTTTCATATGTTTGACACAGATGCATTACAGATGCAATGCTTGCCTTGAGAGTGTTGGTAGAGAAATATACAGATGATCAGAAGTTGCACATCTGTGCGCCAAGAGAGGAGCTATAGTACTGCATGAGGAGTCGGGAGTGGCAGAGAAGTACAGTATGTGATGGTGCAGGACACGTAACATGACAGTGGTGAAGCATGCGGCAGGAGTGACAGATGGGATGGGGTGGGAGTACATCAGGGATCAGCTGTGAGCCCATTCTTGTTTGCAGTGATGATGGACAGGCTGACAAATGAGGTCAGGCAGGAGTCTCCATGGACCATGATGTTTGCAGATGGTACTGATCTGTAGTAAGAGTAACAGGCAGGTGGAAGAGAGACTGGAGGGGTGGAGGTATGCACTGGAGACTAGAGGAATGAAAGTCAGTAAAAGCAATACAAAATACATTAGTGTGACTGAGAGGGAGACAGACTAAATGATGAGTATACAAGGAGCAGAGGTGGTGAAGGTTGTTAAGTTGGAGGTGTTTAGATTCTTGTTGTGTGTGGCCGGGATTACAAATAAGTATATGAGAGTGACAGCTGGAGAAAGAGTGGAAAGACAGATGGTTTGGACCTGTGCAGAAGAGGGAGAGTGGATAAACTGGAAAAGGGACATTGAATTTTTCAAAGCAGAAAGAAACAAGTCAGACTAGAGAGAATAAGAACTTCTACTTCTGCACCATCGAGAGCATCCTGACGGAAAACATTCGCACCTGGTTTGGGAACAGCACCAAGCAGGACAGACAAGATTATGATGGACCTATCCCATCCCAACAATGGGCTCTTCTCACTGTTGAGGTCTGGGAAGCGCTTCCGCTTCCTTAAGGCCAAAACAGAGAGAATGAGGCGGAGCTTCTTCCCCCAGGCTATTCTTGCCCTGAACCAGGTGTAGGACTGGACTCTCTCACACACATCGCATCACCGCACACACTCTGTTTATTGGCACACTTCTTATAATTTTATTTTTCCCTTTCATAATTTCCTCTGTAAATCGTTATTTATTTGCACATTTTTACTGTAAATTTCTAAGTTAAAATCTGTAAATTTTGTAGTCTGTAAATCTCTAAATCTCACTGTCATTTAATGGTCGGGCATTGCACAGCAATAAGCATTTCACCACATGTTGTACTGTGTATGGTTGTGTGTGACAAATAAAATATGAATTTGAATGAAAAGGCAGAATTTAAAATTAAACAAAGTAGATCAGTTTAAAAATTTAATCTTTGCAGTCATGTTAACTTCCAAAACCAGTCACGTCATTTAATTACTTCAAATGTGAGTTAACTACAGTATCTTAAATTAAAACAGTTGCATGCTCTGAAATAGACATGATATTGTGAAAAGTTACTTATTAGGAAACCCTTTTTAAAGACATTTCCAAACACATCTGTGACATTCAACAAGTTGACTCCCTTCTGCTTTTGTAACTCACATAAACTTGCATTATTCTACTTTGAACTGTGGGAGGTGAGAGATCAGATTATATACACATACTGGCCTGAAATGTTGCCAAGTTTCAAATGTTAAGATCATGCTAACTAACAATGCAGCTAGAAGCTGCCAGCTTAGCTTCAGTACAACCAGCTGCTAACTGAGGGTCATCCCCAAAAATCTATTTCAGTCATTCCATGTCAGTCAAATGTTCTTCTACTAGAAGGCTACGTAAACCATTAATGATGTTAAACCATAAGCTTCAAAATATTTCCAGTGCTCAGCTTTGACTGCCGTCTTCAGTGGCTGGAACGCAGAGAGTTACATACTAACGTAAAGTAGCACCAGGACGAGTCAGACTTGCGCACAAGCTTCCTGGTTAAAATTTAAATCACGAGGGAGCCACAATCATTGAAATCCAAACCAAAGTTCTTGTGTTTTCTTGTTTTCCACAGTTCTTTACGTTAAAGTCTGATTAAATGATGCTAATATTGAGCTTTGTCATATTAAATGTAAACCACAGTCTCCAGTATCGAAGGCACACACTGAACACCCTGAACTTATTGATATTTATTGCAGTGCTACAAAAACATTCTGCTCTTTCTGTTCCTGCTATTTTTGAGTCCGAGGGAGGAATGACAGTTAATGTTAACAAGACAGTCCTCGTCTGTAGAATGTGGTCATTTTCAGCATTTTAACCAGAAGCCACCGCTTTTATCCTGGAGCACAACTGCACCAATAACCAGTCAAACTGACCCAATTTCCAAAGCTTTTTGCACTCAATTTAAATGCAGTGAACACAAACATCAAAGACTGAGCACTGGTGACACTTTCTGGGTGTGACTGATAAGAGTTCCAATACTGGTTCAAAATAATTACATAGTAAGACGGTGGTTTTGATAGTCTGATGAAAAACTGGCACAACCAACGCAGAGTGCAGTTTGGGCATGCTCCTAAATAAATAACGTGTCACTTTCAAAAACAATATCATAATTTATTAGTGTCAGCTGCTAAAGGGAATAAAATGTCAGTGTTAAGCATTTATGATTCAACTAGAAGAAATACATTGCACCAGTAGACAGAAAATAAGCACACAATAAAATTTCAGTTACACAATCAAACTACATAAAACAGTTAGCAGGTTTCACACTGCGGCTGATCTGAGATTGGCTATACAGCTCAGCACAAACTATAAAATCAGATTGACCTCAGATGATCTGGGTGTGTTTGAGGTGCAACTTAATCACACATCCTTTACCAACTATTCCAGATCCCAAACCAAACTACATAGTAAGGTTTAAGCACTGTATTCCTCCCTTGTTCCATCACATCTTTTCTTCTTCCTTCAGTGTCAGATCAGCTTAGACTCTTTGGCCTTCCTGAACGGGAAGCTGTTCTGCTGTCTGGATGACAACTCCCTGAAAGACAGAAATAAATGTGAAGAAATATTCAACTTTAGGGGAAAAAAGTGGAGATTACATTAAATGACAAATCCTAGCAAGTTATCTAAACAAAAAGAAAGAAAACAAAACAAAACACAGATCCAAGGGCTTGATGGCACTGTGATACAGAAGTGCTGCAGTTTTTGAGCCAAACATCTCTCTACTAACATTTCTCATTATCGTACACATTTAAATGTCAAGTACGTTCAGTGTGTAAAGATAGTGAATTTGTCACTCTGCCATAAATACTAGGGATCAGCCAAACACTGGCATCATAGAATCCTAGAATAAGATAACGTTTACTCGACAATCGTCTAATGTGTCCAATCAATCCTGTGCTAAATGTTCAAAGAGAACATAATAAAGGTGTGACACAGCCTTTTCCAGAGGTGAGCAACCAATAATGACATCTACTTTTTAATATACAAGAAGAAATGTTTGCTTTGTTACATTATTCTTATATCATAACTTGGGTTGGTTCTCTAGCTTTAGCATTAGTTAGCATCATGAGAATACAAACACACAGCTGGAACACTTCATAAGCTTGTTTTGGCAGAATGCCTACATGTTGCTTCATCACATGCGTGTCTACAAAACCTACACACTGCAAGAGATCTTAAGCTTTATCATCTAAGCAGAATCCAATAACGTGATTTTCAATTAATGCCGTTTTCCATCTTGAACATTTACTGTAGGACAGGTTTCATTTCATGGGAACAGTTTTTTAATACCCAAGCTTCCAGACTAATAAGTGACATGGCAGCAGACACAAACAACACTGGTGAGTTATAATTATGTTCTGGGATCTGACTGCTACACCCAGATGCAGCAGTTTAACCCGATCGACTTCACATATTTAGTTTGGTTCATTTAGTGAACTAATATAAAACGATTTCATTTTATTTCCTGGATATCAGAACCAATTCTGTGGGTTTATTCAGTTATTAATTATGGTTTCTGGCATTTATTTGAAATGATCCCATCCCATCCATACCACAGCTCCTCTTAAATTGCACCACAGATGATCACTCTCAGGAGCTCAAATGACATTTAGCTCATCTGCCAAAGCCAACAGACGTAGAAAATGTTCTTGGGTCCAAATAAACCACAAACAATTGTCCCCACCCAGCAGCTTATCTAAGAGAATCCGTCAGGCGAAAACCAGCAACGTGGAATCAAATATTGTACAAACATCCTGAAAGAGGTTATGCATACAAAGCGTGTTTGGATCCAAACAGAGCAGCGCTCTGAATATTTCGGATGCCATCTGTCCTTCCTTTATTTTTCATTGTTTCTGTTTCTAAGGACTTTAAATATTTGACACAAAAACACTTCATAGATACACAGCCTTTGAACAAAATTAAAAAAGATGCATTGCCTGTGACACAAAGTATTATCGAAAATTCTAGCTATGCTTCACTGCACAGTGAGACCCCGTCTTTACCGTCAAGGCCGTTTCACTCTCCTTTGCCAGCCAATAATAACCCAGCCTGCATCAACTCCACATGAAATAAACAGCAATTGAGTTTCTTGGATTAAAATGTCTGACTGTGCTGTGATGATGTGAAGGAGGACTTGTGGCTGGAAGAGATATGAAAGTTTGTCTGTGGGAATATGCCTTTTCTCAACTCTGTGTTTGATTGACTCAGTGCTGTTTGGCTTGATTGTGTGTTTCTGTCAGTGTGTGAGAAGTGATTAGACTGAGCAGGTTAGCTATGGTGGCTTTAGCTGCATGTGGTTGGAGACAGACCCAACCTGATGCAAAACAGCCATTCACTGTGACCAGCCCTCAGTCTGGCTGTCTTACTATACAAGCCAGTGGAGGTAATTCAGTGGAAGAATTGACACTATGGTAATGGTGCTCCTTGACCTGGTCCCATACTATACAAGCATATGGCCAAGGTGGTCTTTATAACCATTTAAATGTTTCACTAAGCAGCACAACCCCATGGAGCAACCCCACAGTATTCAGTGCTCAGCCTTTAAATGAACTCAAATAATTACTTTATATAGGCAAAGAAATCCTATAAGAAACCCCCCCCCCCCCCCTCCAGAGACAGCTGAATGGCACAAGAAATGAAAACACATGGCTCAAACAAAAACAAGAAATGACCATTTGGAGAATAATGCACACGCACAAGCACTATTAAACAAGAAAAACACTGTTGAACAATTGCTAGATCTGGACTTGCATGGCTAATGATTTTTTTGTTGTGTGTGCAGCTGGACAGTCATGCCTGCGCATATGGGTGTGCTCCCTTCATTCAAGGTGGAAACCTAAACTTGTGAAAACCCTTTCTCCATGCAACAACCCACATAGAATAGAATAGAATAGAATTAAACTTTATTGTCATTGCACATGTCACAGGTACAGGGCAACGAAATGCAGTTTGCATCCATCCAGAAGTGCTTTAGCCATGATAGATATATTACAATATATATTAGCAATAATATAGATATGTAAGTATACTACAGAATGGGTCTATTACAGTATGTAATATGTACACGGTATGAAATATGTTATGAACATGCTATAACTATAAGTTACATTGAGTCACCATTCAGTTTGCTCGTTCCTGCCTGCCATTACATTGACCACACTCAAGTTACCCCTCCCCCAGACCACATAAATGTAAAAAAACACCACAACCAAATAATAACGAACACCCCCCCCAAAAAAAAAAAAAACCAAACAAACAAAAAACCCAACAACAAAAAGTATAAAGTTGCCTGTAATCTGACATTGTTGCACGCATGGTTCAATTCACAAGGTGCATAGAGAATATTTAATTAAGAGAACGTTTTCTTGCCTAAATGCACACTGCTTTAGCTCACTGAGATTTGTGGGCAATCATTTGTGCACAGCTTTTATACGGGCCCGTCACAGGGTTTTCATTTGAGCTGTATTGTTCTGACCCCTAAATCAATACACAAGGGACACATTGATTTGTTCTGTTAAGGGAACGAGAGGTGAAAGCATCAGCTCTATATGCAATACATTTATCCAAACATATCTAACAAAAAGTGAGCACAATGAGCTCTCTTGACATGTTACAGTCTGACAGTCTGTAACTGTCAGACTGTTTGTCACTGACATATTTTAACATATTTCACCGTCGTGTCAAACAAAAACTGCTGCGTTAATGCTGTTTGCACTCACGAGGAGCTTCATGGCACTACTAGAACATTTAGTGTGGGTATCAGGTTGGGACCACACTACAGAGAGATGGATTTTTTTTTAAAATTTATTTATTTTTTAAAAATACACTAAGATGGTTGTGACATACTTGTGTCAAGCTCCGTCTCACACAGACACTCATACAATAAATCATGTAAAGCCTATTGTGTGTGTGGCGCAGTAATGGGGAATGATGAGCTGGGTAACATCAGTCAGCTAAACTGAGCTCAGGTTGCTTTTAGGCTCTAGAGGCTGTGTGCACAAAAGTAATTGGGGAAAGTTACAAAATAAACTGATGAATATACAGTAATGTATACAAACACAGATATGGACGGCACATACAGGCATGAAAAGAAAAGTCATTCTTACTCTGTTACTATTCTCACTCTCCTCTAGCAGACACACCATGCATAATTTAAATTCAATTAAACTGTAAGGAGACATAAAGGAAACAGGAGAGAGAGAGAGAGAGAGGGAAAGAGAGAGGGAGAAAGAGAGGGGGGGGGAAGAGAGAGAGAGAGAGAGAGAGGGAGAGCGAGAGAAACTGTGGTACAGTGCTGCACCAGTAAAACCATTTCCTTTGCCGTGACTCAGCAAGACCCACAAGCTGGGCTCAGGTACTCTGTGCTTCCTGCTTTAACTGGCTTCTTAGTACATGATGCGTCTGTGACACCTGACACCAGTGATACACTTGGAGAACCACTGTGGAAATGGGCACTGTTGCACTTACGGGTCCCCAGGTACAAGCGCATTAAATTTAAGTTGAGTTAATATTACTATTTTTCTTTAACCTACACACACACACACACACACACACACACAACATCGTACTAGTTTGTTGACTGTGGCTAACAGCAGGAGTGCGAGAACAGCAGCCTTCAGAAGCCTGTGCAGAATGTGGTTATGCATTTCATCCATCAAATGATTATATGCTACTTTACACTGACACAGTTCACATACAACAGCTCATTTTCTACATTAAAGTGTTGCAGAACCGTGTTGGTTTTGCACAGATGCCATTTATCTTAATTTTCACCTTCTTAAACCCCCCCCCCCAAAAAAAAACCCCACTTCCTATTACATAGAAAAAAATCTAACAGGTGGCATTATAACATATCTGAACTAACAGGTAACTGCTGTTCTATATTAGTAGAATCAAGTTGTTTAGCTTTATTCAAATAGTATTTTTGGCACAGACTAGCAAGAGCAAAAACGTTTAAACAGATCTACAAATTTTTTTTTTCTCTTTACAGGTGGCGCACATGCTCTGTGCATCTACACTCACTAAATGTCAACTGCAAAATTCTGATGTTTAACGAGTAGGTATTCACGGTTTGAAGTGGCATGTTAGCATGACAACATTTTCGCACAGCACAGAGGAAGCTGGTGGTTTAAAAAACATTTATAAAGAGAAATTCATCACATCTTCACCATCTGAAGGAAAAAAAAAAAATAGTGCAAGGACGGGACTGAAATCACACACCTGTGATAAATGCAAGCGAGAGGATAAAGAAGAGTAGGCCAGTTGTACTGGGGGGTTTACAAACAGAATATCTGACTCTTACTCAAGTGTCGAGAAAACTCACTATGGCTGTATCTTTGTGATGTTTTGTCAGAGATTTCCTGTGTGGCCTCTCTTCTTTATTAACCAACATACAATACTCCATTTTAACACGTCAGTGGCAAGTTCTGCATTTGACAAGCAGAAACAAAGACCTCAGTCATACATCAACCTTTACAGCTCCCTCATCCTGTCCTCAGCAGGTGTTTATACTCAAGACAGCAGACATCAGATACAATCTAGGCTACGGGTAATAGGAAGCTCTGGGAAGTTAAAGAACTTGAGCATGACAGTTTATTTAAGACAAGTAAGATGCCGATCAGAGTAAGCACAGACCACCTCATTTTCCCCAAACACATTAAAAAAAAAAAAAAATATTAGTTTTATTTCACTTTAAAATAAATAAATACAATAAAATGAAATTGGAAAAAAGTATTGAGAAATATCATCAAGTGATAAACTAATCCAGATATCCTTTAATTCTTATGCTGGGACTAATTTTATGCATAGTGGGAGGAATTTTCAGGAATATTACTGCAGTTACACATGCTCATTATTCCAGCTTCAAACTGTGTACCACAAATATCTTTAAACACATAAAACTTAAACAAGTATCAGATATATATATGCCTGCTGATTATATCATGCTGCCCATTTTTCTTTTCCCAGGAAATGATCAGATAAATGAAGGTCTTTGCTGGGTCAACTGGTTCTTGAATCTGGTGATTAAATCACAATGAGTCTCAGACATAAAGCCTCCTAAAATCTTGAATTAATATCTTTGCACAAAATACCCCCGTTGGCTGTTGACCAGAGGAATTACAGATTGCACAGCTCTTTTATCCAGGCTGTTCTTTTACTGGCAATCACAAAGGTCTTAGTGTGACAGTCAGCGACTTTAACCTGTTCCATTCATTGCTGTAACTATCATTCAAACCAAAGCCTTTCATTATGCTTGCAGATAAACAACAACCTATGACATATTTCTGGTTGAAATCTCAACATTGCTGCCTTTTCCATTTTTCAGTAACAAAATGACATTTTTCTTTGTTAAACCGGACGACGAGTGTGTACCTAACAGAGAAATTTATGCTTAATCCAATTTATTACTTCCATTTGGGGGTGGGAGGGGGTATCCTTTTCATTCAACCCTTACAAAAACAGTGAGGTGTAGTCCATTCATGGCTCACTCACTTTTACATTTGTACCTGTTAGCTTTTGTTTGCTTTTCTAGATACATAGCAAGGTGTGGGCCAGTGGTGCCATTTATTTACAGTATGCCATCCTGCTGCCTTGAGGCTGACCCCTGACAGTGCAAAGGTTAGCCCTTATAATACTGTCAACATGGAAAATCGACTCTGGTGATATGGTAAATAGAAGTAGTAATAGCAGAAGTAACAGTACGCCAACATTCGTCAGTTCCAAAACAGCCAAAAATCACCTTTTACTTTGTCATTAAAGCCTCCCAGGCTTCAGGGATGACATGCCAAGTAGAGTGGGTGTTATATAAGGTATGTATGATCAAGCCATAATCACTGCGTGGGATATCAGTGCAACTCCTGCTGTTTTTTTCTTTTTGCTATGTTTTTATGCATGTGTGACCTTAAAATTCACACAGGTACAGCCAGGTGCATAAGCTCATATCTCTGCAGTAGTTGAGGCCAGTTTAAACACACAAACGACAGCCGGGCATCGCTGGGAAATCTGGAATGATGTCATGAATGATTAAGAGTAGAGTGGTGTACTGTATCAAGGGAACAGCACTTAGCTGAAAACTGAATGAATGAATAAATAAATAAAAACATGGAAAACAGCAGTAATGATGACACAGTATAGCCTGTCATGATCAATTGAACCTGTCATGTTTAACAACAGCTGAGCATGAGAGGATTAGCGACTTGTCACAGGAGCGACAGGCAAGTTGAGACCAGACTTGAAACTTTTTAGAGGCACATTGCTTTTGGCTGTCGCATTACATAACTGGGTTTAGGAACAGCGTGTACTAAATACTACAGTCTTTTAATATTTTTAAACTGCCAGAGGCAGTGAGAGAGATATAATTATATACAAATGAAAATACATAAATTTGCTACGAGGAAAGGAGAAGGTAATAAGACACAAAAAGGACAGATGCTGATATTATACTGTAATAGTGGTTTTTACTATAAAATTTTAAATTTTTATCAAATTCAGGTCTTGTTTGGTGTGAATTTCAATTTCTCTCTTTCTTTCTTATTAAAAACAAAAACACAAAACCAAACTAGTGAGTGATGATGGTTATTACTGCAAAAAAAGGTTAGCCAAGTAGAAGCTTGCTTCACTGGCAGTTTTTTTTTTTTTAGTAGTAAACTAGATGGCAAAGTAGCACACAGGTAAGTAAAATGAAAAGTAAAACCGCTGCTTAGCTGAAAAGCTTTAGCAGACTTTCACTGCTTACATTAGTGTACATTTTCAGTGCTGTGTTTGCTATGGCTGTGCATTGTCTTTATAGTGTGGACATATTCATTTGGTATAAACTTTAATATTCTTACTAACAGAAGGAGCTTTCGTATAAGACTCAGTCAAACAGTGCGTCATAAGCACCGAGAACAATCGGCACTAAACATAAAAAGCTAATCACAAGTACACTTCACACTAGATCTTATGTGAAGTTTAGTGAATGTACGGTCATCAGTTTATCATTTCTGGGATTTTTGTTGTTTCATGTTTTAAGATTGTGACTACACAGAGTAAAAAAGGCTTTAAGATATTATAAAAAAGACTAAATGTGCTCAATACGTTATCCTATAAAGTAACAAACTATCCAGTGACAGAATCCATACTTTACTGGTAGTGTTCAGGGGATGAAGGTCTCACGTGATTGGCCAAAGCACCTCACACTGCAGTAATGTTCCCACTGTCCCTTTCTTCCTTGTGATTGACCACTCATTCATCCTGTATCCTCACTACCCTGTTACATAACACTGCTACACCTGCATCTTAACAATGGTAAAGGTGGTGTGCGTGTGAATCTAGTACATCCATGCAAGCGCTTGACTTTTTCATGCACATAAAAGGTTTTTGTTTTCCTTTTAAACCACATTTCATTATATGGAGCATGTACGACTCAAAGGCACACATATGTAAAACGTGTATATAACACATTTCCCTGAGGGGAGAAGATGAGGTGAGTACCATGTGTAGTGGCTCCTACGCTGCTGCATATATGTCCTAGATGAGGATCAGATAACACACACACACACACACACACACACACACACAGAGCTGGCTTGTACACTTCTGCCACGCTGCAGAGTCACATATGTTCTGCTGCAATAATGTGTGTGAACTTTTATTACAGCCTTCAACACATGAGGACCGCTTTACTGTGTGACTCTGTATTGTTGCCTACAGAGACACACTTCAGTAGATTTATAAGACATCTGTAGCCTTGATATAAAGCCAGCACTTCTTAGTAAACTAGTCAGTGAAGGTGAAATCAAAATACATGCCATTATTTGTCGTGAATACAACGATATCTGTGTTATTATAAAGTAATACAAACGATTAAAAAGAAATCCTTTAGCAGACTTTGAAAGTGAACCTGGCTGCAGTTGGATTTAATTAAAGAAACTAACACGCCCAGTTTCTGTGAAGAGATGGCCGAGAGACACAATGTGTGTTTCTTAGTAAATGTCAGCTCACATATGTTTGCTCTAAGGAAAAAAACAAAACAAAAAACCTACCTTGAAAATTTACAATAAAAACAATATTCATAATAAACAATATACACTGTAGAACACACTGTACCTAATGCAAATGTGTACTTCAAGCACAAAGAAGAGTGTTTGTGTGTCTGTCTCTACTGCAGACAAAATACTGGTTGAACTAGTTACTTGGCACCGTGTCAGTAATAATTGGTTTTATGACACTTGAGAGAAAAACATGTTTTCTTGTCTCCTAGTGTGTCTATCTTGTGTTTCTCACATGATCACATGACAGAAAAGAGCAGATGGACGGAGAGACAGGAGGATGCACAGGAGTATGGGAAGTTCTGTGAGCAGGCCAAGATCTAGTGGTTTTTAGAAGAGTGTTAAGTACAGACCAAAGCTGAATTCAAAGCAATTTCTAAAACAGAAAACATCTGTCCTGGCAAGGCATCGTATAAACAAATTTAACTTAACCCCCCATTAAAACCCCCAAAAGGAATTCCAGCCCTTTTTCTTCAGCTTCAAGTTTTGAGCTCTAGCAATTGTGTCGCTTTGATTAAAGCATTCCTAACATTAACCAATACTGCTGGGTCAAAGAAAAAAATGCCACCTCACTTACTGTTTAAAAGAAGGAACAATCAGTACACAACTAATAACCAATACTGGAAACAATCATCCTGTGAGCAAACATGTGTTTTATGTGTGCACTCATTTTGCAGCCATGACATCAGGGTAAGTTTGTATGCAGTCATCAAATTTTCGAGGACCTCTGATTTAAAGGACTAGCATGCTATTATTTGCTAACTATGGTCAATTTATCAATTATTGTCATAACTGTAATTTTCAATTTTGTACTGATGATGGTGTGAAGAGTCAAGAGATCACCACAAAGAAATTACAAAGTCGTTTTAAATGAAACATTCATCAAATGTCATGACAATCCATTACCATCATTGCTCTTATTATGGTTCAAGCAATAGTCGCCCCAGTCAATCACCATCTGGTGACTATGAATGGAACAAAATGTTAGAAAGCCCTTTCCTTCTTTTTTAAAGAAAATAACTGCAAAAATGTTATTCCTAAGGCAATACAGCTAGCAAAGCACAAACCCCCGATTAAAAAATTATTTATACTTTTTATAGGTTATAGTGTGCGGTATTTAATGTTGTATTTCACAATATGGCATCAAAATAGAAAATATAGGCACAAGTCCCTTCTTTTATCCAATGGCTTTCAAAGTCCAAAATTATTGTTATTTAAATTAAAGGGGCTTTTAAGTCATCCCTGTTCACATACCCTTTAACCCTTTTTTCTTCTTCTTTTATGAGGGGCAGCCAATTAGATTTAATCAGCATGTGGGCGAGGCTTCTGTGTTTTTGTGTGCCTGCCTGCTTTTACCAACATAAAGAAGCTGTTTAGAAATTCTGGTTTGGTTATATCTAAAAAAAAGAAAAAAAGAAATCATTCCCTGATGTGAGCTGCATGATGGAAGTTATGAAAAGGGGAAAAGTAATTTCAGGTTGGGAGGGTCAGGGCCTCTGGCAGGCAGATAGTGTCCATCACTGATGCACTGAATACAGGACAGCTTAGCTCATCTTCCTGCACATACCAATCCTATTGCCTTGTTTCCCACACTTTCAACTGCTCATTCCTCAATTTGTCACTAAGCTGTCAATTAATATAAAATTCCTAATGGCAATTAACTTATTAAAGAAAGTAATTTAACCATGTGGATTCCTTTGATTATTGGGAGGGACACGATGTACAAAACCTGCATTGTGCGTAACCAACTCAACAGGAAAGTACTGTTCTATTTTAGTGCTATGTGTCCCCACCCTGACCTACTGTAAAACACTGGAAAACAATGCATCACAACGAGGGAAGGAGGGGGTCAACACTTTCTCGTAGTCTGTCACTCGCATACAACATATCTTATAAAACCATTAGACCCACCATAAACACACTGGTGTTTACAGCATGAAACAGTACATACTAATAAGGATTATAATCACTGGGAAATCTAGCTTTAGGTTTGTGGAACATGGCAGCCGGACGTTTGTGTGTTTCTGAGGCTAAAATATGACAATTTATAGTATTAAACATTCATGACAGCAAAGAAACATCAGTGGTGTATTATTAACCACTCCTGTCCCATAAATATTAATAGGATGAAAGATTAAAAAGTTGCACTTCAACCAAGCAAATGAATAATGAATGTTTTTGTATGGTGAGTAAGTCTGGTGCCATTTCCACATACCACCTGTTTCTAGAAAAGTGCACACAGTGAAAGGTTAATGGATTTCATATATCATTGAAAAAGTCTGTAAAGTATAAATATAACATTCACTGCAACAACATAATATCATAAAGTATAAACAAGCTAACAATCATAAGGCAGAGGTGGATACAGGGTCTTATTAGTGCTGCACAGCTTTTCATGCTAATATCATGATATTCAACGCCACTGTGCTCTCAGATATAGTTGTTAATACAATCTTTACATGTTAGTCCAGTGAAACACATCTAAATGTCAGTGTAATGGTGGGCAGCAGGAGTGAGCCAATATTCTCTTTCACTTTCTTGTAACTCGTAGCAGTACTACCTTTACTTGTGGCACTTGTGTCTGAATTTCTCCTTGAAGTACCTCAAAATGGTATATTATTACAATTCATGAATATTTAAGTGGCTGCTCTACATTGATTATCATAATTTGCATCACTAGTTGAAATTTTATTGAATGGCAGGTATAGAAATAGGAAGAAAAATGGCTTTGTACTTCTTCAAACTTTTGACTCTCTTGATATTGATTATACAGCTGGGTTTGGGAGACATTACTTCATAAACATTCAGTGTAAGAGCCAGCCAAACCACAAGTGTGTACCTTTAGACTAATTTTTTATGAAAGATAGTAAAATTATACTATATAGTAAATTAAGAAGTGTAGCTCTGTATGCACTAAGCTGGGATCTAATATTTTGTTACTGTTTAGATTCATTCAATGTGTCTTGGCCTTGTTTTTGGAATCTTGGAGGGTGTAGAGGATGGCAGTGCATGGAAATTAACATTAATCTGGCTTCCAGTCAACTTTGGAATTTTCTGTTTAACAAAAGCTGAAAAAGAAATTGGTTTCTGTGGCAGCTGTCACTGCCTGTAAAATAAGTACACTTCCTCCAACCACATTATTACAGAATTACAAGCGGCTCATTTGATACTGTGAAACCTGATATGTTATGTGATGTGGTACGCTCTGCTTACTAAACTAATTTTAAGCTCGTCTCCAGCCTTATTCCATATCCGTTATCAGCCCATAAAAGAGTTTATTGGGCAGGTTACAGCCTGTTAATTAGCAGTAAGGTTGTCCCAACGTACTCGTTACGATCCAGCAAATCCACAGTAAGTGAAACCATTTATGGAACATTGTCAAATTTTAAATGTAGTAAGTTTTTAGCTCTTTTGTATCTTTTTGAATACATTCATACGACTGAAAACAATCAAGCCTGGCCATTTTAGTTTACCTTTAAAAATCCACGTCTGTCTAGATCCCGTACTAACATTTTTTCCCCCAAATTAAGTTGTTAGTGTTGAAATTATTCAGTGTGGATTAATCAAAATAATAACTGTACAAGTTGTTTCAAACTGGGTTAAGCCACTTTTAACTAAGAAAAACATAGGTGTTTATACAAAAGTCACAATGATATGCTATAAACCTCACAGTGCTTTCAGCTTTTCATATCTTTGTAACGTGGGACTCATTCAGAGAACACATTAGCATGCAGCACATTTATTTGAGGTCACTGGAGGATAAATAATTCAATCTGGGTGGAAGGAGATTTAATGACAATGTCAAATTAGTCTTTTAATGAAATTAATTTTATGCTCTCAGGCTGTGTACAACTAAACACCCACAACACTTAACACTTTCAAGAATCTAATATTCTGTGATATCAAATGAGCTTGTATAACTCTGGGGAATAAAGTTCTTAATTTTTCACTGCAGGAGGTATGGCAAGTCTGATGGCATTTGAAGGTGAAAAATGAATTTGTGGATCTTACTTGATGAGAGCTGTCCTGGGCGAGTCGTTCTGCTCCCCACTTTTAGGAACACTGGAAGGCTGAAGAGTAGAAGGTGGACTATGGGTAGATGGAAGAGTGGAGGATGAAGCGGGAACAGTGGAGGATGAAGCGGGAACAGAGGAGGAAGAGGGGGGAGGGGCCTGCTTAACTGGGCTCTTGACGCTTCGAAGAAGACGGAAAGACTTGACTCTGCTGTGATTGCTCCGACCGTGAACCACCTTGCAAACAGGTCCTGTACCTGACCTCTTTAAAGTTTGCTCTGACCTGAAATACAATCGTACATGGCTGTAGTTAATTTGAATCACTTCACTGAGGGATATTTCTACAATTAAATCTGAAATGTAAACATTTATACAATGCAGCTAAAGTGATCAGCAGTTACTTGTACATGGGAATGAATACATAAAAACAACAGCAGCAAGGGGTGAGAGAATCTATATGAATATGAAGCAGGAAGATGCAATGTAATGTTTTGGGAGCATAAGGGAAGAAGCTAGACCTTGTGGAGGGCCTTATTAGATTCACCTCAACCACATTAGGATTCCTCTTACATTTACTCATGCATGTAACCTCATAACATGATCATTATGTAGGCCACCAACACACTTCATAACAAGTATGAATGAAAAATACTTAAAAAAAAACAAAACCTGATGTGGGCAAGTACTTCAAACCTTTAGGCTACTTACACTACTATACACCAAACATTCTTCTATGTATATGTGTTAAATATACAATCATGACAATTTGTCACACTAACTTCAGGTTTTTGGGGCTGGGTGGTTAATCAGACTTTAATTTAAATTATGATTTTGGATTTCAGTGATTCAGTGAATGAAGCTTGGTCTTATGTTATAAATCAGGTTTGTCCCAATCATGTGTATGTCACCTTTCCTTAAAACTCACATCTCAGAGACAACATGACAAAAAGGAAAAAAAAACACAAACAAAAACAAAAAATAAGATCTACATCAAATGAACAAAAGTTAAAAGGTCCAAAGTAAAAGGCTTTGACAAGTAAATCTGTGGATCGTTCACAGATGCACCACCACGCCCACCATGTTCACCTCTCTCTCTTTTTTCACCTGATTATTTGAACTTCAAAAAACAAAAACCTTTTCTTCTCATCTTGCAGTTTTTGCAGTTATTGAGCAAACTCAGCTAGGGGCAAGTATAGCTTCTTGTTCCATCTCATGACAAACATGCATATACTGTAATGGAAAATACAATGAAACTCAATATCTGGGGTGGGATTACATAAAAATGATGCTAATGTCAAGACTTCAAAAGTTATTCCATACCATAAAGAACTTTCCCAAATAGATTTTGGATCCAGATTTGAAGATTAAAAGTATCACATCTGTTGAATGTATGTAAGCCTGCTTAGGCAGGTAGGGAGGCCAGGGGGAATTCTGAGGGACAAATGCCACAAAGGAACGCAGAGCATTCCTACTGTTGTCTGATGGACTGCCTCCTGTACGTCGCTTCATGTTTTGTCTACTGGTTTCTTAACAAATTCAACATGTCTGACAGTATACCTCTGAGACAAAGGCTAAGCAAAAATACTCAAACACTGCACAGGGATAGGTATGTCACGCAGTCTTGGTATAATGCCAAGTGACTGTGGTATTCAAGTAGTGTGACCTCCTAGTGTAACAGGGGTCACACACTACCACCAATCCCTGAACTTTGACCCCGCTGAAGCTGGCCCTACTTAGCCAAGCCTGATAGGATCCTAAGCAAGATGTTTTTTTTTGATGTTTGCTGTGAGCACACAGTAACTCTCAAGTCCTGGTTCAACATATGAATCGTTTGTGAACACATTATACAGAAAAAATAATCCTGATGCAAACTGAGTATTTTTGTTTGCCCTCAAGAGAAGAGAACAGAGCCCACCCTCTCAGTGACTTGCTGATTAAATTAAGAACATTTTAGAAATCCTTTGCAGTAAGCAATGTTAAAAATGTATTTTTACTGAATCCTTGAAGCCCTGCTGAGAAACAAAAAGAAAAGAACAAAGCTAACAAACTGGATCAGACTTAAATTATGCAAAACTCCGCACAAGTGAGATGTGCAAAGGATTTTTCTCATTGTCTTTGTTACTGAACATTTTAATTTCACACTTGGGTGGTGTGAACTGCTTCATTTTCACTGACCTGCTGTGACGAGAAATCGGTCTAATGTTTAAAACGTGTGTTCTTAATGTGACAACAATCTTACAGGCTAATATGAGGTTTAATTAATCTGTATAATAACTTATAACAGCTCTATTACCATCTCAGATAATGGAAAACAATTACCAATGCTATCATCCTAAACCTGCATTAGTGTTTGACTCTGAAAAAGGTATATCATCCAGTCACACTTGTATTATTATCGTTATTGTTAAATACCAAAATATTTCTCCTTCTGTAAAAAACGCATCTGGAACGCAACTCATCTTGAAGGGGATTCAGTTTGGTTTTATAGGGCTTTGGAGTTGACATAACGCAACAATGCATTGTGGGAGCCATACTGGCAGGCCACGAATTAAAACAAACACTGTGTTGGAAGGAAGATTGCTACGAACCATACTTAAAAGCAGCTCAAAAGAAAAAGGACGGTATAGAGACAGATTGCGTCCGGATGCAGAGAGACGGTACTTGCAAAAAATAGTGTGCATTGGAAATGTGGACCCATATGAATTACAGCAGTGGAGTACAAACCCTCAAGACCAACCGCTATTGACTTACCATGATATATTCTCGTACCTTGTCTGTGGAGTCATACACGGCGAACCAGTTTTGCAATCATAAATCTCTGGAGGCGCACATCCAATTCACCAAGGATTGGGTGCAAGATTTGGCTATTTTTAAACCTCCACATTGTGAATACATCATCATTCAAACAAAGGTAAGTCAGCGTGAGACAAGTCAGCTTGTTAAGACAGTAGGCATTTTCACCGCCTGGTCCTAACCCTCATCCCCTAATTTGCCACCCTATTACAATAATCCCAGTGGTGACCCCTGGTGACCCACAGCCTGGTTACAACAACCTAAACCACTTGACACGAAGACAAAAGCTGCGAGGAATGACAAGTATGCTTGAAACATGAGCACAAACACATGCATGAGTACACACACACATGTACACACACACACACACACACACACACACACACACACACACACACACCACTAACATGAGTGTGACAGCCTATGAGAGGGGAAAAAAAACCATTACAATGGGAGGATTAGAAGACTTTTGTGAAATTCTAAAAGCTGCTGAAAACAGAGTTGGTTTCACAATAGAGAACAATACTTTAAGTGACTGTGAAATTGTAAAAGTAAAAAAAAAATTAAATGACTGTATGCTACCATGCAGCAAGCACAAATTGTAACTGTCTGTGTTCTTATGTAAGGATTAAGGTTTCATTACATGGTGTTTGGCAAAACCAGCGGCCTGATTGGCAGGTTAACAAAAAAAAAAGTATCCCAGGTAACAAAAACAGCAAGAAGGGTGTGCAAAACTGGACAGTGTAAGCGATTCACCTGCATTTGTGACTAAAAATAGAAGCATCCAGACTGTTAAATGTATTTAGGAGTACGTGCACGAACAAAAGCAAATGAGTATCAGCCCAGGCAGCCTCTTACTCTCACTTTTACATACAACAAATACAAAATAACCAAAAAAGCAGTGACAGTAATCATGTTATTATGGTGGTAGTTCATTGTGGTGCTGCCAACTCTCCTCTTTGACACACACATACACACTTTTCACTTACTTCCATCCAGTGCTGGTTGGTTTTACACTGTGAAAAAGCTGTTTTAAAATGAGGTAAGACAAAAGCTGCCTGTGTTTGTCTGCCCATGCAAATAAACTGCAAATCTGGCAGATTTCATGCAGGAAGACATCAACCATCCGCCTCTATGTCAGTACCTGCAGCATGCAGGTGTGAGTGCAAGAGCACGGGGCACAGTGTTTACTCCAAAACATATATTGTTAAGATTTTAACACAACTGAAGGTTTTGATTGTTAAAAATCTTAGTGCTCTACACTAAATATTTAAGGTTAAGCTACCCAAACATATTTAAAAGTAATTAAAACCAGTTAAATGTTTAATGGGCCAGTGAAACAAATGAAACCAATAAAATGGGAAAATATAACATTGACATTAAATTACCCCTTTCTGTAGTTTCCCTTTATATTTACTGTAAATAAAGGAATGAAAAGAAAAAATACATTAGCCCAATCCTGTAGTTTAGGACATGCATGTTTAAATACGAGTTTTTGCGTCTGTTTGTGTTGTTCCTCATGCTTTTAATTGTTAACTGTATTATGTATGTGTGGGCTAATTTGCGTGTGTGCATAACCACTTTTAAATATGCATGGGCGGTGGAGGTCACAAATCAATTTACTTCCAGTGCCTGTCCCAAGCCTGGATAAACATGTCTGGCATTAAGGCTGTCTGGAGTAAATATGCATATGAATCCGCAGAGGGAACCCCATTAAAGTTTCGGAGCAACCGAAAGTATCTACTACTCACTTTTAAGTATGCATGGGAAAACCTCTCATACAGTAAAGTCCCTATGAGATAAAGAGTTTCTTGAATAAGCCCTACAAAGTGAAGACCAAATTACGTTTGTACACACCTAACTATGAAAATGTTTCATAGTCTGACAAAGGGACTGATGATGAGCAGCCCTCAGGACAAAATTATAATCTCACATTCCAATTTGTTAATGACTCATGCACAAAAGGTTTCTTACAGCCCAAACAGCTGCAGGGGAAATTTTACCGGATTGTGGGAATCAAAGAGCCCACCACTTAAATGAGCATAAAAGAAAAGGTGTTGATGAAAGGAGAGGGTTTCATGACTTTGTTTAATGTACATAAACAAAGGGAGTCTGAAATGGAGAGAAGAGTAATGATGATATCAGAAGGTGTTAATGTGTATAAGCTTCTAAAGGATTTATTGTGGATTGTACATATTTCGTTGGAAAATCCTAGACAAACGTATCTGTTTGTGCTGTTCCTTTCAAACAAACAAACAAACAAACAAAAGACTCATCCACTGTGGAACAGTGGACACTGTTCTAAACCACAGTCAAGCATAAAGTTTTAAATAATATAGCTGAGTACAGAGATCTCAAAATTAAACTTCCTTACCCTTCAGTTTTTTCGCAATCTTCTGCATCTCCCACAGTAACATCGTCACTGCTCTCCTCCACTACTGGCTGATTCGTGACGCCTCTCTGCTGCGTTCGCCTCCTGGATCGAATCTGAAAGAAGAAACAAGGAGCTGGTAAAGGAGCTGAAACCAGATGATTTGGGGCTGAATCACAGCGATGAGATGTATCCCATTCTGTCTCATCAGCTAGTGACACAATATCATTAATTATGAATGTGTATTAAGACGGTACTGTGTCATACCAACTGTGCGCATTTTCTATAAATTAAAAACAAACACACAAATTAAATGCTACACAATTTGATTCTTTACCACAAAGTGCTGTTGTTGATGTTGATTGTGCCAAAACTGAACTTCAACACTTTTATAGACAATGAACGGGGATCGTGATTGGCAGACAGAAAACAAGCTAATAAAATCCTCTAAGAGTTATTCAACAGAATTAACTGAAGCTTCTTTGCACTTTTATGTTTTCAAACTTTGTCTGCTTGTGGCACACTAGATCAATTGGACACCTCCAATTCTTTTTCGCTGCTCTTATTTCTATTATTTTTCACTTCCAGTTTTGAATCGATCATCTTTATGGTTTTTTTTTTTTTAATTTCTTCCGATTTGTTTCCAGGTTGCATGCCCAAAGTCTCTCACAAAACCCTAAGAAATCCAGTTATTCTGTCACTTACTTCATGGACAATCAGAGCAACAGTTTGTTTGTGACAAAAAGGTCACTTAAACAAAAAAAGTTGTTTTCACAGAAAATCCTTTATGTACCAAGCTGTGGTGTCAAAGTGCAGTTCCAAACGAATGAACAGAGCTGGATGTCCAAATGCAACCACCTCCAGAGATTTAGTGACCTGTGTGGTTTCATAACCCAAAGCTCCATCAATTTTATGCTCACAGCACTGTCTAACTGAGCTGTGCTGCTGAACGTGACCAGTTTATTTATTCAGTCATCAGGCTAATAATGAAGAACTACACTAAGTAGACCAAGCTTGAAATAATAAGCATTTGTTTTAAGATATAGGAATGTGCCCCGACAAATAATCCTCTTTTTCCAAATTTACTGTAGCTGCTTCTGTGCTGGCATGTAAGGATACAAACACTTGTGGTTAGAAGTTCAGAAAATCCTCGTTACTAAACATTATGTAAAGTCATTATGGGGACTATAGAGATAAGCCCTGCTGTGTCACAAGTGATTTACATGAGATGCCAAATTGGTGATTCTTGCTGCCCAGATTGGCTTTAGCTAAAGGATTTTGGATTGTGAATGGAGCTGTTGAAACTCTTGTCGTCAGACACTTGGTCTTTTGTTCAAGGCTTTCATAGATGCTGGCACTCAGTGAATGCTGGTTAAATTAAAAACAAAAGAAAACTCAATTTAGGTGAGAAAAATCAGTCTCCAAACGGCAGGAAATCTTGCAAAGAATTGAAGTGAAGGGGAATGAGCACTCAAAGAACAGCTTGGAAGAAAGTTTGAATCTGAATGAACTGTGAATACGAACGTTATATTACTTTATTATTAGCGAGCCAAACAAAACAAAAACCAGAGTAACGTACAACGGCAGTGATCGGGTTTCCAAGCACACCTTCTATTTTTGTTCTGTGGTGGGTTAAATGGAAAATAATTAAAAGGATGTGGTTATTAATCATTATCTTCTCAGTCATCAAACACTTGTGTCAGTCACAATGGAAAAGAAAGAAAAAGATACTGAACAAGTGAGTTTTCATAATAAATGTATACTTTTGCATGTGTAGTAAAGTAAGGCTTTGGCATTTAGAAAAATATGACAGATGTCAAGATCAGGTCCTCTCTGATATCTGTCCAGTAAAAAACAGGTCAACGGCAAGCAGCCATTGAGCTCAGGGCAACAAACTAAGACAGGAAAGCAGCCAGGCAAGCCTGTCCAATGGTAATAAAACCTCCCTACCAGCAACTCTAAATCTTATCTCTAGACATGTTCATACACAAGGTCTGTAAAACTCAGGTGTGACTATGATACATGGGCAGTTTTATCAAAGGTTTTATGCTGGAATGGAATCAAATGGTGAATCAGAGAAACCCCACAAAAAGAAAAAGGTCCAGGACCTGTCTTACGGAAACTTAAAGAACTTGTAATTTACAATCTATAGCTTTTTGCAGAACATGCAGGTATGAGTAATAATAAACATCTTATCTAAATCTCTGAGTAGAAGACACAACAATTCTCCATACAAAAAGGCTTGTGCTGTGAGTTACACGCTTTAAAACCTACTGTTACTGTCATGGTTTAGCTGTATTTCAAAGCAAGATGTCTCCAAGTTTTACCTGCGCTTGTGTTAATGAAGCCGAAGTCCGACTCCCGCAAAAGCGTCCAGTTGCAGGACTCTGCTGTCTGGGTGCTGCCTGTGTTTGTGAACTCTTTTTTTCGACCCGCTGTCGCCCCATTGGGTCCAAAAGGTGCCGTTGAGCCAGGCGCATCACCCGTGTCAGTATATTTACAGCACCTGGAAGTGTGACTGTAGGCAAAAAATACAACACAAGAATCTCTCATTCTGCTTGGAAGAAATTCCTAGATCTTTCATTCAGAAGAACTATTGCCTTTTGCTTCCTGGCTCTGTAAAACAGGGAATGTCATTTAAGATGGTGTAAATCTGCTGTAATACATTTTATTCAACTCGGATATTGAACACAACACTAACAAAATCTCAGGTACACAGTACAGATAGTGCTGTAGGCAAAGCATGCTGGAGTAACAAAATAAGTTATCATTCCATGACAGAGCTGCCCCTACTAAAATGCCCGTGTGTGTACTGTGTGTGTTTTGGTGTGTGTATGCGTCCTTGCTATACACAAATGAATGTTATCAGTAGCTTCCCATATTTACTCAGGGGGCAGAATCTGCCTGCTTAGGCAAGCTGTGAACACAAAGACTCACTTATAAAGT
Source organism: Mchenga conophoros (assembly GCF_057382185.1). Taxonomy (NCBI): domain Eukaryota; kingdom Metazoa; phylum Chordata; class Actinopteri; order Cichliformes; family Cichlidae; genus Mchenga; species Mchenga conophoros. Next base: position 63,268,992 of record NC_140532.1, on the reverse strand, counting down.
GTACTGTCCATGTTTGTGTGCAGGCACACTGATGCATACAATCACAGTCAAAGACTCTGTAGATGCATCTCATGTTTATGCAAGTGATTAAAGGACTGTGATAATTTTTCACAATGTACTGAAAGGAGACCCTGATATAGTATACCATTTCAACAGGACATCAGAAAGTGAGCATTAATTTAGCAGTTTGAAATCTTTCTGTCATCAAGCTGTGCTAGAAGAAAACCTGTGAAAACCTTAACATCCTAATATTCTTGTAACATTTTTGACTTTAAAATCCAGAAGCACGATTTTGAAAAAAAGCATCCATCACATTTTAACAATGTACCAGCTATGTTTATGAGCCTTAGCCTACTAGTAAGGTTCAACTTTGAAGACAGCTGTGTGATTTCCGTTCATCTTGTAAAATGTGTTAACTTGAATTACTCAGAAGACCTGGGGCTCAAATGCCTGGGACAGGAACTTTTCGTTGTTACAGACCAGTGACCGTTCCAATAAGGTATTTCAAAGTTTGACATGATCAGCAGCCCAGAGTAAAAAAAATCAATAAAAAAAAAAAAATCAGCTTACTGTCTGGCAAGCTGATTGGCCAGCTGCTGGGTCGTTGGGGCCAGTGATTATGTCACCACCAACCACTGTTGTGACTTGTGTGAAACAAACAGGCTGAAGTGACCTTTGCCAACCAGTAATTCTTTTTCTCGCCTTCAGTAGCCAATTTTCACATTATAGGAAGCCTGTGAGGTTACTGTGTTAAGGAGGCTGTTATTAGTGAAAACTCAGCAGGAATGCTGGCTGTGCTCGACAACACTTCACTTGCATTTCTAACTAAAATAGATGTATGCTGACTGTAAAATATGTAGGAGCATGTGTGTGATATAAAGTATTACAAAATTTAGCCAAAGCAGCCTCAGTGTTTCGACAAAAAAGCGGCTAACCCAGCTGCAGTGAAGATGTTTACTGTAGTTCACTGTGGAGTCTCTCCTCTACAATTGAGGCCTTAATTCCTTAAGCAAACTGATGACAAGCAGTTTAGCTAAAATATTAGAGAGGATTGTCTTGCAACAGTACTGTGGCTTAAATGGAACTATTAGACAAGTTTCTACTTGTCATACGTTTTGCATGGCTCTACCCTACTTTGAACCAGCTCAACTAAATTAGACTTCTTTTTTCTTGTTTTAGTATGGCCCTTTCAGCACTTCCGCTCAATACATGGATGTGAGGGTTTCAAAACATTATGTAGACCAATGATGTATGAACACATGAACATTTGTGCACATAAGGGCAAACAACAGAAACTCACCCTTCTCAGTGGTCTTTTCTCCCACAGATGATGGTGATACATTTTCTTTCTCTTTTCCTTCTGTGACTTCACCAGACAGTGTGCCCTGAGTTTCACTTTGTTCTAAAAACAGCACATCAAATTTTAGACACAATAGTTTAGTTTACAACATTAGAGGCAAACAGTAGGAAATCTTTAAGTTTTTTTTTTGTTTTTTTTTTTTTTACAGTTGGTTTTTTGTCGACACATGAAACATACACACAAAATCTACCAAAACTACCAGAATTTTCAGCACTCATTACTCACCATAAAATTGTCTGATTTGCAACCAAGTCACAGTTATATACAACCCAATGTATGTGTTTTTTAGTTTATTCCAGTAGTTGGATTATTGTGTCTTTACTGAATACATTGTTTAATCAATCACACTTCCAAGCTGGGAAAGTAAGTGAATCTCTGTGGTGACTCTTCCAGAAGGTACTTGGAGTAAAGTGTTCCAAATTAAGGAGATGAGGCTGAAAGTGTGGGTTATAAAAAGGTACCTCTCTCTGTGTGTAAAAGCATACAGTCTGGTTACTTAAAGTCTAAGCAGTAAAACACAAAATAAGAATGATGTTAAGCACTCCAAAAACACCCAAAAACTGCCATGTCTTAAGTTTATGGAAAAAAAAACAAACAAACGTAGAAACACTTGAAGATGCTTGAAACAATGTTGTCTGGACAGATTAAAATGTTTTTTATATTATACTTTTTGGTGTAAAGCATATGTTTAGGCTTGGAGGAAAAAGGAACTGAACCCAAACAGTCAAGCATGGTGGAGGAAGCATTATGATTTGTGCCTCACTTTGCTACCACAAAACCTGGACACCAAGAGAACAATAAATTCAAAATTGCATCACGAAATGTTACATTTTAACCATTAATTCCAAATGAGATGCTGTATAATGATATGGTAATAAGCCTTGTTCTCGTGTTCATTTTGGGAACTAGCCAGATAAAGCTGTGGTATGGTTGCAGTAACTGGGTTTAACCTGTAGCATGTGGCAAGAATCTGCAGAATGAACACTTCTAAAATATCAACTTGGTCTGAGATGCTGAATTTATTTCAGGTTTGTGCCATGTGGGTGGGAATGGTGGTTTAGACTTCTAATTTATAAGGATAAGGCTTCTGGCAAACAGGAAGAGCCAACGGTAAAGCGCAGTGTGTCCCAATCAAATGCAAGGTCTTTTCTGGGTCCTGAGTACAGTTATCTTTGATGTTAAAACAAGTCCATTTCCCAGACACACCCTCCTCCCCCCTTTTATTGCCAATGGCTCTCTCCAGTAGCCTCATGTCTCTCTTTGCTTCCTTCCCTCCCTGCGATCCATCTCAATCACTGTCAGACATCAGTTAAGGAGAGGTTACCTTCCATAGCCAAATGCCAACTTCAAAACACTGACATGTTAGAGCATGTCTCCCGTTAGCCACCCAAAGACTAACAGGATGAGAACATGTGGCATTAGCTCATCGCCTCTTTAAAATAAATTACAACGTGAAAGTATGTTCACTGCTGTTGTGTCGTGTGTATGCATGGGTACAAATTAGGAATGACTTAATAGCAAATACAAATAGTTGTCTCTGACATATACTTTATCTGTGACATCATAGAGCTGAAACAGTTAAACATACGTATATAAAAACTAACCATGGATTCAGGAACACCTGTGACCTCAACTCAAAGTTTCTGTATGACTCAGTGTTATAATTAGAAGTTCCAAATGGTTGTGTGTGTTTGACTTATTGCTGAAACTCACCCTAGAAGCACGTCTACCCTCACTGGAGCTGCCACCTAACAGTCGGCATTTTCACAGAACCTCAGTGATTTAAACAATACACGCAGGCATTACAGGACAAAAGCTACACTGTCCAGTATCAGACCAAACCTTACAATATACAGTTCAATGTATCAACACTATCAATTATTCCCTTAAACTGAGAAGAGTCAGAAGAGTGTGCAGTGTATCTTGGCACATGTTTAGGAAAAGGTGGGTTACAGGCTGGAAAAGCCCAGAGTCTATCACAGGGCTGACACAGGCTCAAATTGCAAGAGATTAATGGAGCTGCCTCTCCAGAGGGTTAGGGAAAAGTTCATGTCCCAGCACTTGGTCTAATCTAATCTAATAAGATCTGGTGTAAGGTAAATGAGTGGTGTTGAGTGGCTCTACAAAAAGGGACAAATTAATTAGCTATAAGGAGAAAAAAACCTGATATGTGAGAAAACTTGTAATGTTGCGCTTACGTTGTGATCTGCAATATCTTAGTTATTCCTAATATATGTCCGAGCTTACAAAGAGAGCATTAATGCCTGATACCTCTGCAGCTTTCAGTGAAAACTTCGTGTCGTTTGTTTTTTGGTCTGACTGATCAAAATTTGGGAGACAACCACCATCCAAAATCTGATCTTGTTTTGAAACTCACAAGCTGAGTCCATATCATTAGTTAACATGATGCTATGATCCTGAAAACTGAAGAGTTTGGAAAGAACAGAGTTGGTCGACCTAAAAGAATATTATGTTATGTATGGTATATCGGGGTATCCCTGAGTATCAAGCCAAATGGAAATCTATTTAATTAAAACTAGCTAAGACTTAACTTCAAGCTACGCGCAGAGATACAACAGCTCAAGATGAGGCAGATTCCATTTCAGGGATCACTATGAAAATATTCTGAGATTATCAAGAAATTCCAACTGGAAGGTGACAAACTTAATAAGGCATTCGACTGAAAAAGTCATTTGGATGAGTGACAAAAACGCTACGTCCAGATGAACAGAAGGCATTCACAGTTTCCCACGTTTGACTCAGCAAAGACAGCTAAAACATTTTCAAAGTAAAGTGGGAAGGACATAACAGCTTTTTGTAACCTTGTTAGAAGAAAACATTGAAAACTTTGAACAAGTAAAAAAATTAAATAATATACTTTCAGATCACCTTCACATTTACAGGACAATAGATGTACAATTGTGAAGAGTTTCAAAGCACGACCTGAATTCACTATAGATCATCGATATACAATGTAACCAGGTTTAGAACATCTCTTTACAATGTATAGCTAAGTGTATAGACGAGTGTTCCCTTCATCACCTTGGAGGAACAATGATCCCCCACCAGAACCTCCACCTCCAATCCCCACATGCCCACAGCATGCCTCAAGGTCTGTTTTTAGACACACCTACATGCATATCCATGTATATACACAAACAGAAAGACAAATATACAAAACCAACACAAACATAGTGATGTGGTTACTTGCAGCTATTACTACATATGGTCAAAATCCCAACTCCCACACAACCGGTTGGTAATGTGAGTGTAGGAAAGCTCAGCTCCGGGCTTTCTCTGTGACTCAGGGATATAATGAGAAGGTATGAATGACAGTGTGTTTTTCTGCCCACACTCTCTCTGCTTCTCTCTCACTCTCTCAATGTCAGTTTCAGATGACAGAGCACTCTGCTGATTCCTCAGTGTTCAGGAATTACTGCTGATGACACGCAGCCTTTTGAAGGTTGTGTTTTGGTGTGTTTGAAGCGTCTCTTGTCCCCTGGGAACAGGCAGCGCAGCACACCTGTAGCTGGGATTGGATAAGCTTTAATGTAAGCCTGGGCTCAGCAGATCCTGCAGCCTGGGAGCTTACTGACACTGCTCAATGGAGGCTTTGAAGTGCTGATCATTTACAAAAAGGAGGGGTGGTAATGGACACACAAAATGTCTTAAGGGAAGAAACACAGAAGAGGACGAGAAACATGGAGACAAATAGTCAGAGCCATGTTCATGTTTGACGTTTACCATGTTCCATTTTCTCTTTAATCTGTGCAATAAGTTTGGAAATGACATGTGACACCTGGGAGTCAGCGCAGAAAACACAAGGTTTTACTACGAGTAGTAAGCAGAAAAGCTGTCAGCCAGCATTTTTGAAAATTGGAAATTCTAGTGTGACATAATGACCCGAGGGTAAATGACAGGACTTCTGTCTACTAAGCAATCTTTTCATATGTTTGGTGATGTAATAAACACACAGACTGCTGACCTTAGATTCTGCAGTGTGCAACCCAATTTATTTTGCAAAAGAAAAAAAAAGAAAAAAAAAAAAAAAAAATCCTGCAGGACAAACAAGACATGATGAAAAATATCATTTCTTATTTAAATCAGCATTGTGAGTAATCAACTAGGGCTGTGCGATATGACCAAAATCTCATATCCCCATATAAGAATTCTATCGTCCCGATAATGATATAAATCACAAAAATGTAACATTTTCTGTAAATTCTGTGAATCTCGGGCAGCTAGTCTTGCGGGAAGTGTTTCCAGCTGCACGTCATGTAGCTGGAGTTGAGTGTTTTAACCGATGTATGAAACTATACATTTTTAGACACAAGTTGTAACGGCCGCCGTTTTCTTTGTGAGTATTTATTACACGGCGTGCTGCGGGGAAAAAGCCTGTTTGAGTCTAAGATCTATTTTTTAGCACCTGACGGCTCTTTTTTTACTTCTCATCCGTAAATAATCTGCTCTTTCACGTAATTCAGTTTATTTTGGAAAGTCTCAACAGGATCTTGAGCTTTATTGTGAAAGGTTTATGTGGAACATAAACAAGCAGACACGCGATGCTGTTACCGTCGTTGTTGCTAACCACAACGCATAAAAAACAGGCGCTTGTCCGTCCGTAGTGTGGTTATATTAAATATAAAAGAAAGAGAGAACTAAGAAATTAATATAGTCACTACAGTGACCATCAAAACGATGAAAAAAATATTGCCGTAAACAGTTTATTTTGCGACACCACGAAACAAACGATAGCGTAAAATGAAACGATAGATGTTTTTATATCGTCATCCGATATATATCGTTATATCGAACAGGCCTATAATCAACTGATCAGTCACATCATTCACAATAGTTTATTTGTAAGCTAAAGGTACCCTCAGTCGTTTCCGTTTATTTATTAGAGAAAGAAAGAATGCGGTGGTTCATGCGTCATGAAGACACATTATCCATGTGTGCACCAAGATATGAAGGATGATAACTATGTTTTAAGGTGGACAAGGGCCAGAATTATGGCCCAAGCTCTCACTGTGGTTGTAGAGATCGAATGGCTCGTAGAATCAGGGTGGAACCAAATAACTGATTGTTGATTTTCACAGTCAAATGACTGATTTCAAATTATATAATTACATTTTGAGTATACATTAACAGCACTGACACTGTGTGCTTGAAGTGAAAAACAACTCTAGCATTCAGAGCGGACATTACAGTTAACTAAGTGTAAAACAAAAAACACCCAACTGTGAATTAACCTGCTCGAGTGGAAACATGTCTGTGGATATTCTTCAGCACGTCATACGTTATACTCATTAAACCAGGGGCATAATCTCTTATGAGATAGATGGCCTAACAAAGTTCTTGTTATTTTAGCCTACTAGACATGACTAATCAATCTTAAGTCTGCAGACTAATAAATCAGACAACAAGGACACAGATGAGAATTTTTTTTACTCTAAATATTTGCTTTGGTAAAGACACTAAAATTCTAGTATGCTATTGGTTGGCAACAAGTGGACAAGTAGTCCTTTTATGTCTCTGGCTGATTCCTGAAATTAATTCAATTCAGTTTTATTTATACAGCGCCAAATCACAACAATGGTTGCCTAAATGCATTATATTGTAAGGTAGACCCTACAAAAATATATAGAGAAAAACCCAACAATCATATGATTCCCCTATGAGCAAGCACTTTGGCGACAGTGGGAAGGAAAAACTCCCTTCTAACAGGAAGAAATCAATATTTTAAAGCCTTTATTTAGAAGCATTCTTCTAAATGCCCTAAACTTTGAGGGAAGTCTCCAGAAGAAGAAGAAGAAAAAAAGAAGAGGCTAGCTGAAGTAACAAAAAGAAATAAATAAATAAATAAAAACAGAATTTAACCATCTTAAATTCTTAAGATGGTTAAATAAAAGGCTCCAAGAACAACTGATTGATTTTAGAGGTCTGCCTCTGGTCAGTCTTATAGAAAAGTAAATAAAGCTTCAATATTTTACATTTTAGTTAGAAATGTATTCCATAGGCTCTATTTAAATAGGCTGACTAGAGCAATGGCAAGCAGAAAAAAAACAAAACAAAAAACTATACAGCTAATACTAATAAAGAAAAAAAAAAGGCAGACAAAAAGGTAAACACGAGAACAAAAACAGTAGGAAAGACGAAGACAAATGAACACTGAGATAATCTCTGAAGTCTGTGGCTATGAGAAAAAGAAAGGGGATTTCCACAAAGAGGCCACGGTCCACTTAAAGAAAGAAACACAGACCCTCCCCTTTACTACTCACAAAAGACCTTTCTGGACATACTCTTAAAAGCCACCACTATAAATCAGAAATTGTTCTTAATTATTAGCAATTTTAAATCTAGTTTAAATACAATACTGATTTTAAAGTTTACTTACATGACCGTTAAGGTCTTGAAAGTACTGAAATAACTGGCTGTTTCCTATGAACTGCTGTGCCATGTTACTCACTGGGTTTGTGTGTCTGCATGTATCTTAGGGTACAGTAGGAAAGAATTATCATTTGGCTACAGAAAGGCAAGAGGACGACAGAAGGAGGAAATTAGATAAAGGGGTTAAAAATAAACCCAGTATATTCAGGAAAATGCAACAAAACACACTTCAACTTCACCCTTACGAACAGTTTGTGTAGAAACTAAAACATTTAGTTTCTAAACATTTAATTAATCATAATTTAACTCAGTTAAGATGAGACCTTTTGTTTCCTGCTGAAGACTTTCTGTGTTAAGATGTTAGATTTTGAAACATAGATCAGTAAATTATTTTAGGCCTGTGATTGGCAGATTGGCTGTCTGCACCATTCCTTTCATCCGATGGCAGTCACCCTTTCAAACATGTTGTGATCTCAGAGTTTTGACCTTTTTTCTTACTTGAGGACTTAGAACCCCATTTCATTTTCATTATAGTAATTTAGAGAATTAGTTCTTATTTATTCTTATTCAATTTGAGCTACGCCCCTGTTTCTACAGAGTTTTGGGTTTAACTTCTAATTCTTAGGTTCTTATAAGCTTCAGTTCCTACATTTGAATTTATTTTTTGTGTTTTCTTCCCTTTGCTCTTGTACGCTCCTTTTAGCTGACAAATTGTGTTTGATAGTGCCAAGTGTTAGTCTTGGCATGATCAAATGATGTATAGTAAATAAACATCCAGCATCATAGGCACCTGATATCCTTCTGCAATTTACCTTAAACAGGGAAGTGATTAAGTCAAAACATGGTTCAACTTGTTTAACTCCCATTATGAGTTATGTCCTAAATCCTGAATGTGTTTACAATATCTAATCTTAACCTCTTAACTATTACGCCTCAAAAGGACTCAATCATCAAGCATCAGGCTCCATGAGAGCAAACAAACACATACACCTACACTTCTATTTGTCACAACAGTCTGGGCTTACAAAAACACTTAAATAGCCGAGGAGATCATCTCTTCTCAGACAGTATGTTGTCATTTTTCAAAAAGGAGACAGCAACTAAATCATTCTTGTGGTTTGTTTTTGAATGTTTGTCGCTTTGCGTGCATGAAACCGACAGACTGGAGAAGCTCCATTATTATTGGCATTAATCGGTGGTTAGAACTGCAAACAGCAGTCAGTAACTGATGACAGGGGAGTTGGGTAAAAAACAAAAACAAAAAGGTCTTCGCATGCGCTGATTCAGTCACTAATGTGGACAAAGAAATGAAAAGTCCCTTTAGTGTATTGGTATATCAATGGCTTAAGAGTATAGAGGCCATGACAGGGCAGGAGTAAGACAATAGATGTTGCAGGGTAGGAAGAAGGGAGGAGGGAAAATAACAGCAAAGAAAAGGCTAAGGCTGAGGAGGATGGAGGCAAAATGAGAAAGAGAGAGGACAAGCTGAATAGAGTAGGAAAGAGTTTCACAGGAGAGGATAAGTTAGAAATAAAATTGTAACTTTTCTGTTTAACCATGAACTAAGCTTGAGCTAATCATAAACTACATTTAAGGTAAAGCTTATGTAAGAACCAGAATACTGGAGGAAAAAACAAAATAGGACAAGAGACAGTGGACCCCACAAGTCTGGGGATGATAACTTGTAGGAAGAAGTTATTAACTCGTGATAATAACTTCAGGGAATAAGTTAATTATCTTGTGCAAACAAGAAACTAACTTTTATAACAACTTAATCTGATGAAACTTGGACAAAGAGGATTGGGAGAGAAAACAGGACATAATGGATGGGAGTGGGCCTGTTTGGCCCTGATCCCCTTTGACCCATGGGTATTGACCTCTACCACACCCTGTCATTCAAAGTGTGCCTCTTAATATGGCTTAAGCCTTACTGCAAGGTCAAAGTTCATCCCCAAAGGGCTAAAGTTCTAACAAGAACTCCAGAGGCTGAGATGCATGAGTAATAAGTAACAAGTAAAAGGCAGGATATGATAAATGTTAGCTTTGACACTGTTAATGTTCTTAGTACAGTGACTGAGAGAAAAAGGGGAGGATGTGCTCATTGAAAAAATAAACAAGAGGAAGTGCATGAAAAGAATCAAAGCAGTCATTTATCTATTTTCTAACATGTAATTACAACTGTCAAACTACACAGATGAAAGAATCTAAACAGAATGTGATGCTGCTCATTTAAACCCACAACATTAATGCCATGCCATTGTGACATTATAATAGCTTGGTCTAACACAACACCTTTATCCAACACAGATAAAGGTAAGTTTGATTGGTGATAATGGAGGCAACAGTCAGGTCTACCCTGCAATTTCTCTGTGGGTCAGTATGAATGCCGATTTTACATCCTGTTTGTTTTACCGTTTTTTGTTGTGTGTTTATTTTTTTTAGCATTTTCTATTTTTAAAATAGTGCAGCAGAGAAAACTATTTTACACTGTTTGGCAAGAAAAGAGATGACCCAAATGTATGTGTATGCAAAACATGAATAACCCCTTTAACAAATTATGCCCTAGATTTTAACGGAAGTAAACATAATTAAGACAATCCATTAATTATTAAGATGGCACATTCTCTGCTCGAGCCTGAAAGCCAAGTTCCAGCACAATGTAAACAAAGGTGCTTTATTCACATGCATGAGCACAAAACAGTGCTTCTTTCCTGCTCTTATTTGATCCCACACAAGCACGTTTCTCCTTTTACCTCAATTATATAGCAATACACACATACGCCAGGATAGCCAGAGGGACTCCACAGGGTGTAACAGCAGAATAGGTCAATGTTGTGTTGGAGTATGTGAACACACACACATACTTCGAGAAAAGGAAAGCAACCAGGCAGGAAAACCTTCAGGGTCTAACCCTGGAGGAAAGTATCCGGGGCTCAGTATGATCTGAGCCAGCAGTGCTTTCCTTTCTTTCCTATAAAAAGATAAGCTTTTGTCTTCGCACAGTCTTATCTCCTCTCCCACCTGCAGCCTCTAATCCCATTATCCAACACATTTATACACAAATCACAAATAATTAATAAGGCTCATAATTTCATCTAATTAAGGACCGTGTGCAAACAAGCGCAGAATTTCAAACCAGCTGCCTGTGTCTCATTTAATGAGGAGACACGAGGACACGGAAGCTGTGTTAAAGTCTCTTGCTTTGTGTTTTTTCTGTGACAACTCCTAACTTATGAAAACATATTTAGATGCAATATCAATATAACTATTCTTTAACTTAAAACAAACTATGCACATGATAAAACAGATTAGTTGGATAGCCTATAAACTGATTAACAGAACAGATCAGTAATCCAACAACTATGTCAGTGATATTTTGAACAGAAATGACATTTTCCATTTCTTTAATTCTGTCATATGTTGATTTGCTGTGCTTTTAATTTCAGTCTCATGTCATATACCATTGGTAGAATTAAATGATTCTTCAAGGGTTTTTTTTGGGACAGAGCACACTGAAATAACAGTACATAGCCCCCATTATAAATGAGGTCATATGTAATAGTAAAGATGTTGTAGTGCAAGACATCAGAGAGGCCAAGGAACTGTAGACCACTCCAGTGACATAAACCATTTTGTACCTTAGAAAATATGGAAGCTACTACTTCCTTGATTGGTTAATTTGCGCTATTGTGTGACTTTGTATTTTATTGTGTTAGTTTTGAGCACTATGTTAAACTGCAAATGCTACACTGCTTTCTTGAGGTGTGTTTTTTTCCCTATGTAAAGACAAGTGGTGGTGAAAATGGAGGCAAAAGAATTTATATGAATTCAAAACATTTTTAAAATTAGCAAAGAATACTGGGTGAGATTCGCTGTTGGGTAGGGAATTCCAATGATGCCAATGACAATCAAGCAAAGGAAGAGGAGAGGAATGTAAGTAGACTAAGTGAAATAAAGATTTCCTGGTAAAGACAGGTGTACTTTGAAAGGACTACCCAAAACAACTACCCTGACCAACTTCTTCTGCCTTACAACACAAATTCAGCTAATAGAGAATTACATCATGGACTGATTGAGTAGGTGTCATTCCAAGTGAACTACCAAAGACAAATTAAGATGAAGGACAATTACAACAAAGCCTTAGGAGAAAAGCTTACTAGAAAGCATTCTCAACTGAAAGGTCGTAGGTGGGATAATGGAGGTTAGAAAGGTGACATCCTCTTCCGCTTCTACTTATCAGTTTCGAGGGAGGACTGGAGCCTATCCCAACTATCACAGGGTGAGGCGGGGTGCTCTCAGAACAGGTCGTCAGTCTATCACAGGGCTTCAAACATCTCTATACAATATTTTACTTTAGCAACTCCGATTGCTGTTGAAAAAGGCAATAAATATATTAATCTCAGCCTGACCTTTTTGCTAGCAAGATTCAAAGGTGAAAGAATGAGATCACAGACACAAGCGGTGGAAATTAACTTTCTCCAAAGGACGGATGGGCTATTCCCTTTGCAACAGAGTGAGGAGTTCAGTCATTCAGGAGGGGTTCAGAGTATAGCTGCTACTCCTCCACATTGAAAGGAGCCTGTTGAGGTGGTCACCTCCTGGGTTCATGTTCCGGTGTGCCAAAAAGTGATCACTGAGCAAAAAGTGAATGTCTTGTTGGCCTAAAATCTATGAAATATTTGTCACACATATCTCTTGTGAATGCTATCTAGCCATTTTAAGCCAGAAAGAACATTTCTGTCATGAGGCAGAAGCTGCAATCAGTTGTTGACAACAAGACTATATATATTCTTTAATTACAAAAGTAGAATTCTGACATTAAAAATGTGTTTTACAAGAGAGATCAAGCCAAGAGAGTAGAAGAAATTGCAACCAGTGTAAAATAAGTTGATAATGATGTGGAAAACAGTATGTACAATAATGCAGAGTCATAAAGACATCTGCAAAACAGGTCATTTCTTTACTTTTACGTATAACCCCTTTGGAAATCCTGTTGACTTTAGACTATTTACCAATATACGCAAACACACAAACACCGGAAAACATGTTTTGAAACTCTGGCTGAGCGTGTCCTGCCAAGTGGACGCACCGTACTAGACCCAGGATACAGTGGAGAGATTATAGCTATTGGCTGATCCTTAACTATTTTTCAAGTGGTTGTCACGAACTGTAGAACAATGTACATCATTCATAATGCACAACACAAAGCAACTTTTCAAACAGCTTCTCATCTGGACACTTGCAGTAGTTGTGCAAGACTAATTTTTCTTTTTTTTAATATATATAAATAGGTCACAAACTTTGGACTCTGACACAAAAAAAACAAACAAACAAACAAACAAAAAAAAAGCACCTCTCTTGTCATTGTTTGTGTGTGGTCATTCCAGTTCTGAGGCCATTTATTTTTTGCTAGCTTGTTCCAACACAGACTATTTTCAACTATTTAAACAGACTAATTTTAAACCCCTCTACCCTAAGAGAATGTTCTGTTAAGGTCTATGAGCTGTGAAAGAATCATACTTGTTTTATATTGTCTTACTCCCTTGTTACGCTCTCTTTAGCAGAAATGACAGCAAAAGCATAAAAAATGTAATACACCAAGTTGCAAAGGTAGTATTGTGTGCCTGAATCATTTATCATAAACCAAGGAAGCACAGAGAGGGAGGAAATGGTGCCGTTACAGTTTTCACTAAATGATCCTGAATAGATTCTGACGCAGTCTAGCCACACATACACACACAAACACCCCCCCCCCCCCCACACACACACGCTAATATACATAAACTACTGCAGTGTGTCCGCAGGAGCCAAATAACAGATGGACAAAGAGTCAAGGTCAAAAATGGTGTGAAAAGGGGATAAAACAGATTTAGAGAACAGATGGACACAAAATTCACCAAATAAAATGATAACAGTATGATTGCCTTAAAAATAACCCCCCAAAACCCCACTTTCATCTGGGTCAAAAATGTAAAACTGTTTGTAGTGCTGGATGTTATAAATGATTAATATGAATAGAAAAGAAATTAACTAATACCAAAGAGATCTATAAAACAGTGGCTAATACACCTTTGACATTAAGAAAAAAAAAAAAAAAAGAAAAAGAAAAAAAAAAAAGGTAAAATTAGTGCAATTATAGAATTTGAACTCGAAGGTTTGATATTAACAAAACTTTCCTAGACACTGCTGGATGAGCCAGTAGACTATGTTATGTTATACAGGTTTGCAGCAAACCTCTGCTATTCTCAACTAATAACATTCCTTACCCTCTCCTAGTCATTGATGTGGTAATTTTAATGGTAGTTAATAACTGAATCATTCAGAGTTCCAAAATGGGTATTACATTATATGACAGTATTTAAATTCAAATGTATGCAGGATACACAGCACTGGTTGGAGGAAACAGTTTGGGGGCACTGAATAAAATGAATGCTGAGTCACTGCACTGAGGCTCAAGAAGCAGGCGGACAGGAAGAAAACAGCGTAGGTATCATGGGAGCCTGCTGAGGAGAACAGGACACTGGCATCTGCTACTACACCAGGGGAGGTGTGGGAAAAAGAAAAAAAAGAAAAGAAAAAGGAAAGAGACATATGAGGGCAAGAGAGGAAATGGAAGTACAGCACAAAGAGGAAAGGAGAAATGATGAAGTGCAGCAGAGGACTGAAGGGTGAAAAGAGGGCAACAGAGAACCTAATAAAAAAGGAGAATAATAGAAGAGCAGAGAAGGACAGGAAGAGGACAGAAAGCAGAAAGGTCTAAGAGGGGCCAGGATAGGGACAGAACAACATCTATGCGTTCTCAGTGCTTCTCAGCTTGACTCAGCAATAAAGGGAGAATTGAGTGACTTCAGATTATGCTGACTCAGCCTGCTTTTGGACGTGACCCCAAGGCCCCTATGGTCACAGGATATACATTTTTTCCCATGAAAAATGCTCATTAATATGCTATGCAGTTATAATTGTAAATAACAGAGGTTGTAATTAAAGATTTTATATATACATTACCACTTTTAAAAACAATGAGCTTGAAGTGGCTTCAAAGAAAACTGCATTTCCAATATGACATGAACTTGGTGAGAAATGGCACAGATCATAGTTGATGATTAATGGAATTATTTTTGTTAATCATGAATCACATGGTTTTTAATGAAATGTCAAAAAAGCTGTACAAAGGTCCATCTCTCTGTCAATCCTGCGCTCTAATGCCACAGTATTTTGCTAGTCAATAATCTTGAGCATCAGCATTTGGGGCTTTGATTACAGTAAAACCTACCTTTATTAAAAAACAAAACAAAAAAAACTAAGAAAAGAAATTCCTTCTTGAACCAATCTGGATATTCATGGTAGGGCTGGGCGATATGGCCTAAAATTCATATCCCGATATTCTTTAGCTGGATGGCGATATCCGATATATATCTCGATATTTTTTTAAAGCCATAAAGTAAGAACAAAAAGAGAGTTCTTAGTCAAAGCTGTGTCCCAGATAATAATAATAATAATAATAATAATAATGATAATAATAATAATAATAATAATAATAATAGATTGGATTTATATAGCGCTTTTCAAGGCACCCAAAGCGCTTTACAATGACATTATTCATTCACTCTCACATTCACATACTGGTGGAGGCAGCTACAGCTGCCCTGGGGCAGACTGACAGAAGCGAGGCTGCCATATCGCGCCATCGGCCCCTCTGGCCAACACCAGTAGGCGGTAGGGTAAAGTGTCTTGCCCAAGGAGACAACGACCAGGACAGAGAGCCTGGGGATCGAAACCGGCGACCTTCCGGTTACAGATATGCTTCCCAACCCCCTGAGCCACGGTCGCCCCAGATCTCACATAGGCACTTTTATTAACATACAGCGCAAATGTACATGAAAAAATTACTCAGAAATAAATTATGAGCATTTAATAAATAATAATAATTCTGGATAAATAAATTAAAACAATGTTGTTTTTGTGCATAACAAAACGCTCACAATTGCGCAGTCAAAATGTAAATTAAAAGACGCCGAGCATAATAACAAAGACAGACAGATTTCACAGCTGCTCTGTTCCCAAGTTCTACTGCGTGACTGACAGCCTGGAATTTGACATCCTCTTTGTAACCACGTCTCTTACAGGTGCCATTTGTGGTCCTTGTCGCTACCCGATCCGTACCGGAAACCCGATCGATACCATGCATGCGCAAATCTTACGTGACTTCCTCTGTTTGCCACCATTGTATGGGCTCAAATTGTATGGCGTTATTTTTGTGCCACTATTCTGAGTGCACGTAAAAAAAAAATTTGCAGGTGCAAGTGTTGCATTTTGAGGAGAAATTTATTTTGAGCGAAGAAAAGCTGAATTTGAGTGAACAAAAGTCATTGCTGCGTGCAAAAAATTTATTTCAATGACGAAATGCAACATTCAAGAATGCATTTCGTCTCAAACTCAAATGAGGCAGTGGCGGAGGAACGCAGAGTGGCGGAGTTTGAAATATTACTCTTTCTGGGTCACAAAATAAACTGTGTAAACTTCTAATATCTGCTCGATTCATCAAGACATCACATATTTGCATAAGTGCTCTAACGTTTTCGGAGATGCCTGTTCACAAATAGAGAAAGAGTTGAGCGCGCATGGGCAGAAATGTTGAGAGCGCGAGCAACACATTGCGAGCAAACACTGAAATTTGCAGGCAGCAATGAATTTTGTTCACTAAAATTTAGCTTTTCTTCGCTCAAAATAAATTTCTCCTCAAAATGCAACACTTGCAATTTTTTTTACGTGCGCTCAGAATAGTGGCACAAAAATAACGCCATAAAATTGTGGTCATAAATATTTTGTACTTGTAAATCAGGATTTGCATGTGTAAAAAGAATTTGTGTGTGTAAAAAGAATTTGTGTGTGTAAAAAGAATTTGTGTGTGGACTTAGCCAAAAAATACGTGTGGAACTCTGCACTCAAGTTTCAAGTTACAAGTATGAATTTTGACCCTGTTTTTCTTCCTTTCATCTGATTGTGATTGACATGACATTGGTCAAATTTAACTATCCAATCAGAGAACAGATGGGTTTGGCTGTTGGAGGGGCGCTTTTTTGACTGCAGGTCCTTGAAGGGTAATACAGTTTGAAGCTGGAGGATCTCTATGTAACATCCGATAGAAGCTAGGTGCCCTAACTTTCAGCAGCTGTTGAAAGGATAAAGTTGTGGTATATCAGTGGTTAGAAATACCATTATTACTTTAGGATTAGTTTAACACAAAGTCAGGGCTGACCTGGGACCATGGCTGTGAGTCACAGTGCGCAGCATAAAGGTCCTTTCACATCGGAGGCAGCACGTGCTGCTAATGCTTTTGCAGCAGCTCTACCTGTACTAGATGCACCTGGTCCTTGTCGTTTCTATCTCTGACTTTATGTCCTCTACAAGAGTTTGGTTTTTTTGCTGGTTCTTCAAATATTCAATAAAAACATGTATGCTCATTCATAACGAAGAAAGCTTTGTAACTATCCACACTAGTGAAGACTGTCATTTCCACAATACGAGAGTAACGCTGCAGCACTAAAATAGTAATCTCCAAATGTTTTCTTTTTACCGACCAGCTCCTCTTTGATAACTGCCGGGTCCATCTTGTCGTTACCTGCAGGTGAAGCGATGCGGGAGGGAGAGTTGTGTTCAGTGAAGGAGAGAGGCGAGGCAGAGTAACGCAGCGTAGAGACAAAAGTGGATGAAAGAGAGGCAAACTTGCGGTCCCACAAGTATAATTATAATGTAACATATCGATATAAACGATATTGTCACATCTCTTATCTCGTATGAAAATATATCGATATATTTAAAAACTCGATATATCGCCCAGTCCTAATTCATGGTACGACACACGCATGCACATACAAAAGGACAATTTCATGTGGAAACTGACAAATTATTTTACAAAAATTACAATTACTGTGTAAACCATCTTGGTATAAAAATAAAGCTGACACTTCAGAGCATAACAGCAGATGCCATTGTGTCAATGTAACTCAGGATAAAACACAGAAAAATATTTAGGAGATTTTCCTGGCCTGGTCTTTTATGGCATATAACCCCACTGAAAATATGCTGCAGTAGATCAAAAAATGAAGAAAACCACGAATCAACCACAACTTAACATGTGGATTTTGGCCTTGACGTACACTGAGAGAGCATGAAGGAAGATTTTATCGTGGTGGTAGCAGGACAGAATTCACACCAATGTTTTCCAAAGGTGAAGCATAGTTTTGGTCTTTTGTTGCTGGTTCAGCGAACTTTGATCGAAGAGAGATGAAACCTACAGTTTCAGATTCTGCGAGATGTCGGCTTTCAGCACCAGATGGCGTGTCCGTGTATGTGCTTACCTGTGCTTTAATCATTTGGTGTTTTATCTGTTTAGGTTGTTGAAATGGTCTTGTGAGGTTTTAGCTGAGATCGGGACGTTTCTTGCAAAATGCATTTATATTAAAAAAATGTTTTCAGGATTTATTGAATAGATATTGGATTAAAGTCCATTTGAATTGAGAAACTGATTTTTTAAACCCACCACTGAACAAATGTTAACTTATCTGGTACACATGTTAACATTAGCCATTAAAATTTGACATTTACTCAATAGACACTTTCAATTTTCTTTTTATAATAATTTATTAAAAAGTGTTTTATCTTTTGTTGTAGCCAGCTGCAAAGTTTTAAAATCAGACAGTTACTTGCTAAATCTTTCTAATTTAGTATTTTGTAACTTCTCCATTTTAGCCAAAGTTCATTTTCAATTTTTTTAATCAATGTTCTCCGAGCATAGTTTCGGGTATGTGGCAGGCAGATTATGGAAAACTTGCCACAATTCTTTTGTGGGTTTAATGTGTCTTATTGTCTTTGGCTTTTTCATGTAATACCAGTATGACTTCTTGATGCTGCGATTAGTGCTCTGTGGGGATGTACTTGTTGATGGAGGATAATTTGATCTTCTTGGGCCGAAGAACGTTTTTTGTGACTGTGGCAGACTGTTATGGGAAGTTCAGGTTGACTGTAAGTTATGTCTAAGTCTTGCTTCATGAACAGATCTATTTTCCAAAATGAATAATGTTCTAAAGCTGAGGCACTTTGTTTCAAGATTCAAGAGGCTGAAATGCTAATGAGAGTGTGGACCACACATCAAGAAATGTTTAATGACATTCTGATTATTCTTAAGCGTCACTGGCAGACAGAGTGAGTGAAAATGTAAAAGAAACAGACTGTTGGATTCTGTCAGAGGCAGTAAATGAATCAGCTCATTTCCCCCCCCCTGTTGTCTTCAGGGCTAGACAGTCAGACAGGCTGGCAAATAAGGATGACTCATCCTGACTCTCTCTCACGCACGCACGCACGCACGCACGCACGCACGCACGCACGCACGCACGCACGCACGCACGCGCCCTTCTTTCTGCTTTCCCCACTACACTGACAAACAGCCCTGCAGCCACCAACATGTGACTCATCTCTTAGCCTTTCTGAGTCTGTCAGGATGCACCCCAAATACACACACACACACACACACACACTCTTAACAGTCTTTTGCGAAGATGAGACTCCAGTGGTGAGGGGTTTCCATGTCTTGTGGAGGTGATACCTGAACAACCTTCAAAAGAGATAAGCTCCTTTGTTATGTTCAGTTATACCAGGGACAGCTGAACTGACACACGCATGCACACATGAGAAGCCTTTTTTTTTTTTTTTAAATCAGTTTCTATAAGATGTCAACTGACACCCAGAGTCAGAGTGTGCCTTACCAGCATATATATTTACTTTAATTTGAACATTTCCATAAAAGCTAAATATTTTGATTTGTTTGTGGCAAGCAGCAAAACAACAGACATTCAAAAGCCCTTCAGTAGGAGACAAAAACCTAACAAGCAGTTTAACATTTATAAAGCGGTAAACTGTAGGAAAAAAGGGACTGAGGTGAACAAGGGGCAACTGTTTTCACCCTGTTGTAGCAGAGTTCTCACAAACAGGTTTGTGAATAAAGTGTGTGTGTGCGTGTGTGTGTGTGTAAGTAACAGGATCAGCATGTGTGCCACTAAAGGTTAAGTGATGAATGAGTTACAAGAATTTGAAAGGCTATTTGCGGAGTGCCCCAAAGTGTCCCTCTGCTTTGTAAGTTTCTGCCTAACAAAACATGTTCTGGTTGTGAGTGCATGAGTACCTGCTTTTGGTTCATTGTGGCTTTCATCCAGCTCCAGGCTGTTCATGCATTTAAGCTCCCAGTCTTGGACCTCTGTATTCCACAGGGCAGGAACCAACACAGTATACTGGGCCCTTTGATTAAGAGACAGTACAGGACACATTACTATGAAAATAAAGTGGACATATGATAATGCAACTTCTGATGTAGTATTCAATCTGCTTACAATTGCATCCAAAGTTATTCAAATGGATTCGATATGGTATGGTTTCTATAATTTAATTTGGGTTTATTGCTTCCAGCTTTTAAAAAAACCCCTGAAATTAACAGTAACTGAGAAGATGATTGATAGGTGAGAAAGAAAGTGTCAGGCTAGCCCCAGAGTTCACTGCAAATGGCATCTGTGTTAGAGGCAGATCATCTGTAACATACAGATTTGTAAAGTAAAAACTGGATCTTGGATAAAGAATAACTTATCTGTATGAATGATTTATGCTTCGGGGAATCAGCTTTAAGAACATCTAGCATAAATAAACCCGACTTCAATATGTACTTAACACAGAGTCCTAATACACATATTGATCTTCAGTTCACTCGAAAAGCAGACGAGAAATTTTAGTTAAAAACCATTTTTAACTGGAATTGGGATAGATCACAAGGTTCAGCCATGTCCCAGCATAGAATGACAGATGGCTGCACATAACAGCCAGAGCACTTTCCGGAAAATGAAAATTGAGTGAAATGAGTGGGAAGAAGATAGATGAATGAGGCAGAATTCTGATGGATCTGGGTTTTTGTCAGCTCATTAAAAGATCAAGCAAACGTTTCAGAGCCGGTGATGTGCTGCTGATGTATGATGAGCAGAAATCCTTCCTCACCAAACCAAACTGATGCCATAAACATACACGGCACACAAAAACGTTCCAGTTTATGAAGACCAGGCAAGAGATGCAGAACGGTTCTTTCAATTGTCACAAAACTTTACTTACAAAACTAAATAAACCATAATCCTCCGGAAGCTTGCACCACTAAAGAAACAAACAGAGCAGACCAGTATTGCTTTTACTGAAACTTTGCCCGCTCAAGTTCGTAAGTTAGATAAGAGTTCTTTAGTTGGACAAAGAATTACTATAGTGGTATAATTTGAAATGATCTGAAGTTGTATCCACATCCACTTTACTTACAAACTCTCAAAGCTAAAGATCATCGCTGAACTTCAGTGTTTAAGAGGAACACAGTGAAAGTGAAAGACATAAGACATGGCTTTGGAAATAACATGTGATCTACATCAAACTAACTTCAATGGTCTATTGTGAAGGTGTGGTTAAGAGGAGGTCACTGACCAGAGCACTTTCACCAACAGACGTTTTCAGCTCTATTACCACAGGGAGAGATTCGGGAAAGGAAAGAAAATTCATTACAGTACCTAATAACTCTTTACAATACAACGCATCGCAACGCATTATCAATATGGTAGAAATATACAATAAGGTTGTTTTTTTGTTGTTTTTAAAAAAAAAAAGGAATTAACGTACTTTTAAAGTAGTTCAAAGTATATACCAGATGGTGTTAGATCTTTTAAAGAAACCACCGAGACGTTTCTGTCAACTTTCTCTCATAGACTGAATTTCTCAAAGAGCAAACATGCTCGATACGACACAGCACAAGGCTGATCAATCCCAGACATTTTTTGTATCAGGTTTCTAAGAAAGTATTTTAAAAAGTTTGATTCACTAAGAGCAACTGAGCAACCCTCAGTGTGAATGCAGCAGAGACTTTTTTGTAAGCCACCCTTGTCACTGTGAAATAAACAAATGATGTGTCAACCCCTCCAGCTGAACTAGAGTGGCAGTGTGGATAAATGAATGAATGAAAGAACGCATAGGAGAGGAAAGGGGGTTGCAGAAAAGAAAATGAGAACACAGGGGAGGAGGGATAACCCACACTGTTTTATGGGAATTGACGAAGGAGGGGGTAAACAAAAAAGAAAGAGATCGTACTGGTGGCTAAGAATGCTGTGTATGGGAAGTGAGTGGGAGGGGGTGCAGAGGGGGAAGCACAGAGACAGGACTCTGCACAGGAGATATTGAAGACGGCACAATGAAAAGTAGCTACTGAAAGAAAGCGGTAAATGAGTCGGAGGGGTAGTGAAAGTTTCAAGGTGATTTGAAACAAAATTTAAAACAAAAACAAAGTAAATTCAAGCCAATTTTATTTGAAAATGAAGACTATAAACCTACAAATAAGTAACTTTTAACTTGAAGAGTTTTATATGTTTTACTGTGTCTCTACATGCTGTGCTCTCCAAATGCACCTAAAAGCAACATACTGAATAAGCACTGAATAGGTTTGCCAGCAGCCTCTGGAAAAAACTATTTAAAAGCAATGCAGTGCATCTGGCTGCTTTATCAGAGGTTCTATAGTGCAGCCTCCTGACTCCAGCTAAATATGAGGCTGACTCGACCTCAAGTCAAGATAACAACACTCATAAAAATAATTAACAAAATATGTCTGTAGTTTGTGGCAGTAACAGCTTAGGTAACAGCTTGTTAGTGGGCAGACATAAAAATCAATCCCCGCCCCGCAAAATAAAGAAAAAAACAAACCAAAAAAAAAAAAAAAAAGATTAGAGTGAAAACATTTCAGAGCTGGACAGTGCACAGCAGGCTTCTCTCTGGCTGACACACACCCACACAACAAAGAAATGACATAATGGAAACAACCAAGGTGGAGTGACAGATAATGTCTTTTTAAAGATAAGAACTCTTGTTTTGAAAGTTCAATTAAAACCTTTGAGGTTAAAAAGCCTGAAATGTTTATCAAACACACACGAGTAGACAAAGAATCTTTTCAGTTGCTCCACCCAGAACACGTGTTTTACTCAGCCACAGCAGGTAGTTAAACAGCAACCTCCTGGCTATTTTTTTTTCTAAATTCATGCAAAACGTTTTTTTGAAACGCGCGTTTGAAAAACTAATATGTGAATTTGTGTGTCATGCAGGCCTTTTACAACTCAGATGGAAAAGTGTGAATTTTAGGCAGCACTATTTTATTTCCCCTCATCAACACATATTACACCACACAAGGAAGTCTCTGTGCAATCTGCCTTGGTGTTCTGTGCAGTAGAGGGTGGCAGTGACTCCAAGCGGTAGGAATTGCGTGAGCTGGGTGTGTGGGGGTTGCACAAACTTGAACGCTACAGGACACGATTCCAGAGTTTTCATGACATGAAGCGCAATGGAGCTCATTTTAGTACTGCAAATAGTTCACATGGAGGATTACTTGTTTGCAAACACTTGCAAACGTCTTACCAAGTAGTACTGAAACTGAGAAAAAAAAACAAAAACAAAAGCAAATGCAAATCGAAAACCGGCCGTTGAAATAAGTCCGCACAGCTTTTAACTTGAAGGTGAACATTCTTCATTTCCAGTTTGGGTTGTACTTTAAGCAGCAGTGAAACTTAAAACGAGTAGGTGGTGAGTGTTTGCAAACAAGTTAGCGTCTTCCAGGCAAACAAAGGTGACCAATCAAAAGGAGGTTTTTGGTGTAGTGCATTCTGACCAATTTCACTTAGCTTAAAATCTAGTTATTGCTTTTTTAATTTATTTGCTGAAGTTGCCAATCTGCAAGTTCTTTATGCTGTTTTTAAGGTGCCAGCTTTATGCTGACAGACTGCTATAGCCTGTATACATTTAACAGGTCTTGTAAACAAAAGGTACATATATCTTTTTTTTTTTTAAAGAGCCATCATCACCATTATGTTGTTTTGTTTATACCAACAATATTAATGAGAATATTGATCATTATCGATAAAATCCTAGCGATGAGCATAATCATAACAAATACTGTGTTCAAGACACGTGGCAGCTAACAGCTAACAATAAGGGAGAATGTCATTAAACCCAGCCTCAGGGGGTCACAAGCTAATGTATTCCTAGTGCTGGTCGCAAGCCTAAAAATAGGGAGGGTTGTGTCAGGAAAAGCATCTGGTGGAAAATCTGTGCCAAATCAAAACATGTGTATCCAGCTGCTGTGCCAACCAATTGGAACTAAAGGGGCAGCCAAAAGTACATACTAGAGTTTAAAAAAAAATTCTAATCCATTTTAGGTTGATAAAGAAAATAGATTTTTATAATATCAAAGAAAAAGTACGCTAATGAATTCAACTGGAGCTCAGTAATACAATTTTAGGGTAGATAATTGAAAAACAATTTTCCATAAGCTGCTGACTAACTTACTATGCAAATCTTTTTAAAGAACAGAAAAATTAAGAAAAGTGAGAAAAACATCTATTAAACTCACATACCTGGATCACAGATGCAAATCAAATTAAAGAGTTAAGAGCTAAATTAGGACTTATAGGGAGTGCAGAATTATTAGGCAAGTTGTATTTTTGAGGAATAGTTTTATTATTGAACAACAACCATGTTCTCAATGAACCCAAAAAACTCATTAATATCAAAGCTGAATGTTTTTGGAAGTAGTTTTTAGTTTTAGCTATTTTAGGGGGATATCTGTGTGTGCAGGTGACTATTACTGTGCATAATTATTAGGCAACTTAACAAAAAACAAATATATACCCATTTCAATTATTTATTTTTACCAGTGAAACCAATATAACATCTCCACATTCACAAATATACATTTCTGACATTCAAAAACAAAACAAAAACAAATCAGCGACCAATATAGCCACCTTTCTTTGCAAGGACACTCAAAAGCCTGCCATCCATGGATTCTGTCAGTGTTTTGATCTGTTCACCATCAACATTGCGTGCAGCAGCAACCACAGCCTCCCAGACACTGTTCAGAGAGGTGTACTGTTTTCCCTCCTTGTAAATCTCACATTTGATGATGGACCACAGGTTCTCAATGGGGTTCAGATCAGGTGAACAAGGAGGCCATGTCATTAGTTTGTCTTCTTTTATACCCTTTCTTGCCAGCCACGCTGTGGAGTACTTGGACGCGTGTGATGGAGCATTGTCCTGCATGAAAATCATGTTTTTCTTGAGGGATGCAGACTTCTTCCTGTACCACTGCTTGAAGAAGGTGTCTTCCAGAAACTGGCAGTAGGACTGGGAGTTGAGCTTGACTCCATCCTCAACCCAAAAAGGCCCCACAAGCTCATCTTTGATGATACCAGCCCAAACCAGTACTCCACCTCCACCTTGCTGGCGTCTGAGTCGGACTGGAGCTCTCTGCCCTTTACCAATCCAGCCACGGGCCCATCCATCTGGCCCATCAAGACTCACTCTCATTTCATCAGTCCATAAAACCTTAGAAGAATCAGTCTTGAGATATTTCTTGGCCCAGTCTTGACGTTTCAGCTTGTGTGTCTTGTTCAGTGGTGGTCGTCTTTCAGCCTTTCTTACCTTGGCCATGTCTCTGAGTATTGCACACCTTGTGCTTTTGGGCACTCCAGTGATGTTGCAGCTCTGAAATATGGCCAAACTGGTGGCAAGTGGCATCTTGGCAGCTGCACGCTTGACTTTTCTCAGTTCATGGGCAGTTATTTGGCGCCTTGGTTTTTCCACACGCTTCTTGCGACCCTGTTGACTATTTTGAATGAAACGCTTGATTGTTCGATGATCACGCTTCAGAAGTTTTGCAATTTTGAGACTGCTGCATCCCTCTGCAAGATATCTCACTATTTTTGACTTTTCTGAGCCTGTCAAGTCCTTCTTTTTACCCATTTTGCCAAAGGAAAGGACGTTGCCTAATAATTATGCACACTTGATATAGGGTGTAGATGTCATTAGACCACACCCCTTCTCATTACAGCGATGCACATCACCTAATATGCTTAATTGGTAGTAGGCTTTCGAGCCTATACAGCTTGGAGTAAGACAACATGCATGAAGAGGATGATGAGGACAAAATATTCATTTGCCTAATAATTCTGCACTCCCTGTACATGCAGAACAGCTGTGAGTAATTCAAGAGTTTTAACAGCTTATACATATTGATGCATAAGAATGTGATATCTCATTTTAATCTGTAATCACCTGAGATTTTTAAAAATGTGAATGAAAAGAAAGAATAATGAGAAGTGGTTCTAAGAGTCCCTTGAAAAACAAATAGCAAAAGTTTAAATGAAAGAAAGAAAAATAATGTACCGGTATGAAATACAGAAGCTGCTCCTTGACTGGTGATATAGGCTGTGTTTGGAGTCATTATTATAGCCTATGTCTGAGATGACAGCTGACTGACAGCCAAGTGTAGACAGACAGTCACATGAGATGGATGAGCCTCTCAACCACTCATTAATCAGAATGGCCTATGTGGCTGCATGACAACACCCATTTATACCATTCACAGAGCAGAAGAGCTGAGAAGCTTAAAGAAAATTAAGGAGAGGTTGAAGGTCTCAGCCCCTCTCCTCCTTCATTTTTGTCCCTCTCTTCCCCCCCCCCCCCCCAAAAAAAAATTAATAAATAAATAGAAAAAATAAAAAAAATTGTACCATCTCTCCCAAGCCATTTCCCTCTCTGACCCCCCCATTCATCCCTTTTCCTTTCCCCACTTGCCCCCTTTCACTCTTTCTTCAGCAGTATCTTCCCACTGTAAGGAGATCCTGCCCTGGGAGACAGCCGGACCACTTAGTGTTGACTTCTGACCAAGCTTCTGCAATGATGCCAAGCAGGCAACAAGGACTTCTCAATGTGACGTGATGGCAGGCTGCCCACTGAACGCCAGGGCTAGAACAAAACGGGCCTGTCAGTGCTGCCCTTGATGCATGCTTTTACAAACTGCAGAAGAGGTTCACAGATGGATCGAAATGTTCTGTTTCTTTCCTTGTAACATAAAAGAAAACACAACTGATTGCTTTTTTAAGCGGAATGTAAGTTAGCTATAAATGTTACAAGTACAGCATGATTAAACAGTTATTAAGCTGTTACACTCAATAGTCCTGCATATTTGGTCCTTTCTAATCTACTTTGCAAGTCACTCGTGCGTATCTAGTACATATGCTCCATCTCTGGCTCATGATAAAGTGCTTTATCACTACCTGTGACACAGTTACACTTATAGAAACTACTTGGCTGCGTTGCCTCCATTTGTCCAGGGTCTACTTTACAGATCTTTGTCCAAGGTAAACAACCTTGGGTCCACACAGTGTCACCTGTCTACAATGAGAAGCACACAGGAGGGTAGAATTCAAGTAGCTGAAGGGAGCTTATCTATTAAAACAAATATGATAAACTGAATTTTAATATTCACTGTGCAGCTGCACGTCTCTCACAGACAGACTGTATACACAAACCCAGTGACCCTGCTGAGTTTCCATAACTACAGCTCCATGTCAACAAAACATGTCCGTCGGCATGTGACGTTTATATTCAGCATAGTGAGAGAGAGACAGAGGGCTTCAACCAAAAGCACCATGGGCTGCCATTGAAGAAACTAATTTAGCAGAAAGGATGTTTAATCCAGACATGGACGAAAACAACCTCGCCAAAACACTAACACTCTATTTTTCCTGGAATGCTTGATGTCAAACATGTCCAGTCTGATGAGCTGATTGATATTCATGAGCTGCCTGGAGTTTTATTTAGTGCCTAAAAACTGAGCCCTTGGCTCTGAGAAATGTGCAGCACATTGTACCCATGCAGCTCAAGCATGAGGGTGGTCTGGGAAAATATTAATGCATGAAAGTTAAAGACATGTGACAATGATAGATGTCAGAAATAGAAGGATAACTGTGCACTAATGCTACAACAGCAGAGCATTCAGAAAGCTCAAGCTCAAGTCTCATTTTACTTACACATCAACAGGTACTCTTAACAGCAGGGGTAATATTGCTCCTTCATCCTTCAGGTCCATTAGTCGGGGCTCCAAGAGCTCAACAATGGTCAGAGCGGTACGGAAGACAGCTGACAAGCCTGTGGGAAGAAGTTAGAGCAGTAGTTTAACATTTTAGCAGTTTTTGCTTTTGTGCCCAGAATTAGATTAGAAGATCACTTTTACTGTCATCTTTACTGAAATCTGCAGGCCAGCAGCCAGTTACCCAAGTGAAGTTCTGTGACTGTGCACCCACCGTGTAGAATGATGAGATCCCAGACAGCCAGAACAGAGTCCCAGCAGGGCAGGGAAGTGAAAAGGGTCAGGAACCACGGCATCACAAAGTGGACTGACAAGATTCCCACTGACTCCTGAAGGGAGGATGGAAAAAAAAAAAAAAAAAAAAAAAAATCAGGAAGGACTGATTTGGCATGACCCTTTAGTACTGATTGCCAATTTCCTTACTGAAAAATCCTTCCACTACATAAAATGATAACAGTCATACAAGGAAATTTCCCCTTGTGGGACTAATAAAGGTATATCAAATCAAACTACGCAACCTTGCAAAGGCTTTTTTGGTGTTTTCCTGTAACCATATACTTTAAGAAAGAACACACACTCTGGTTATTTTATGACAGTGTGGCATTCAAGATGCCTCCTGGCTGTGTGTGCTCAGGTCTGGTGTGTGCAGCACAAGTACAAAAATCTGTTTACAGCTGGTTTGCCTCGACTCTGATGAACAGCTCTACTACAAAGGAAATGCTGACCCCTGATCTCTAATAGGCTTCTTCTGTTTGGAGAGGAAAAAACTGCCTACAATAAACCCCTGGTGTGTGTGTGTGTTTTGCCTTCAGAGACAATTAATCAGCACAAATGGTATCAGTGAATAAATTTATGGTGGTTCTCAAACTGAGACTGGCCACACTAATGGAACAGAGTCACTGCAGGTGGAGTGTGGATGACACAGGAAAATACAGAGCGAGACTAATTTGAATAAGTATACTTTTGTAGGGAAAACAAGACCTTGTTGATGTTATTTGTTGTTCATTAGTCATCTAAATAATGAATTCTTTTTTTTTTTTTTTTTTAAATTGGTAAACTCATGTATATTGATTTAAAAAAAAAAAAAAAAAAAAAAAAAAAGCCCCCCCCAAAGCCCACAGCGGCCGGCATAGGCCATGGTTTACAGCAACAACAAGAGAACAAGAGCTGTGCATAAGCCTCAGATGACGACTTAAAACCCGAGCTACTTCAACAACCTCCAACAAAGCACTGCAGTCTGCAAAATACAACCAGGCCACGAAGGCATGCTGCACAGAAAGAGCAAGTGACTAACGGAAATTGACGCAGCTACACGGTAGAAAAGCAGAGCATTAAGCAACTAGTTAACAAGCACAACCTAAGATAAAGCATCCTTGGCAGGCAATATCTGTAAGGTTCATTATACAAGACAATTGAGTGCAGGCTACTGAAGACTTATGAGGTTAAGTGACTTTAATTTAACAATGAATAAAGTATTAAACAGTTGTGATATACTTTTACTTAACATTTCTGGGGTAAGCGCTACTACTTTTGCGCTTACATTTGACTTGCACATACAGAGTTTATATGGTTGGAAAAGAAAGATCTAAAACACCCTTCACTTTGTTTGCACTAATAAAAATGCTGCTGCCTTCAAGCTGCAATCACAGATAAAGCAGTATTCTGTAGTTGGTTTGCTATATTCTCATGAATATCATTATTGCAAATCTGAGCCTAGATACAGACATTTTAAAAATGTCTAGTGTAGTATGTGGTACACAGAATAAACTGACATCTGTAAAGAAAAGCTCAAATGAAAAAAAAAAAGTACAATCTGTGGTTCACTAAATGAAACAAGTGTTACTTGTTCAGTAACAGTAGGCTTGGTGGCAGAAATCTGCACAGCTGTAGGTCTTTGCCCCGCCTAAAGTCACTCATTTTACAACTTTGACAAGCAACGAACCAACAGACTGAATGGGAAAGGAGGCCCAACTGATGATGGAGACATTACAGGGCCTCAGCTTGCAGATGAATCATTCATCACATAGCTGTATCTGGTCTCAAACACAAATGTGTGTATATACACATACACACATTAAAATCTTTCGGTTATTGTGGTTTTAGCAATGCCATTTAGATTCCCCAAATAATGCCAGCAGAAACAAAGGCACCCAAATAAGCACCAAGTTTTCAGTGTTTGCTTATATCAGGGTTCATACGCATTTTTCCTGTCAGGTCCTGTTATGCAAACACTTAAATTTGTCTGTTGTCTCAGTGGCTGATAGTGCCCCACAGGCCTCAATGTGAACTAGAAGCCATTTATAATTTTTAAGTTGTTTAATGTGTAGGTGCTCACAATAAACAGATTTTGAGTGAAAGCCAGGGAACTTCAATAGCAAAGAAAAGTGGCTATTCCCATTGCCCATATTGATCAGTCCCTCTTATTACCATTATTTGCTTATGCCATAAGTTGGCTAGTTAAATATCGGACTAACGTTTAAAGCTTTCACTTGAGTGAAGTAGCTCACATTACTGCTACTGCTAAGTAATGTTAGCTTACAGCATATTCCATATATCACCATGCCTTAACTAACTACTATAATAGCGCTGCCATACTGCATCACACTCAGTGCATTTCAATCATTTCTCCAGCAAGTTTGATAGCTAGCAAAATAATAATAATAATAGTTTTAAAAATTAGCATGTGTTATGTATGTATACTTGAAAATCATCTCATCTGTCATGTGACTCAAGAGTACAAATTCCACCAGTGTCGTTTTCTATCAAACGCTCATTAAAACAGCAAGTTTGTGCACTCATCCCAGACTGTCCGGGGGGAGGGGCCAGGTGGCGCATTGAAACAGACTGACGATGCAGAGGTGCAAGGCGGCCCAGGCGGAGGAATTTTGCTTTACACTTTGCGACTCATTTAATTTCTCTATCTGATAAGAAAACTGCTTGGTCAGATAGTTATTTGTGGTGAATGAAATATGGTTTCAAGCACGTTTAAGCACCACATCTGAAATTCAAGCACTTTTCAAACCTTGAAAAGACAATATTAAAATTTAAGCATTTTCAAGGATTTCAAGCACCCTGTTATATTCTCAACTCTAGCTGCTAGTTGTAAAAACAAACATTTTACTGTGAAATGGAATATTCATCTGATGGCAAAAAGCACCATGTGTCTGCTGCACAGAATACAAAGTGTTGCATTAATATAATTCACTTACATGATCACTCTACTTAGTGACAAAGTCAGAACAGCTGTGTATCTCTTCCTGATTCTTATAGATGACAATGTTTTGGTCCACTGTAATTAGGGAGCATAATTGAATGGACATTACATGGGCAACTAAATTCAAATGTCCTGACTTCTAACATTTTACTAGTTCTGCTTTGTTTGTAAAAATCCGAATTTGGTTCTAACAACTCTTTCAGCATGTTTTTGCATGTGTAAAAACCCATTAACAATAACTGTATACAGACAGTTAAAGCTTGTGTCTAATACACATTTTAAAAATACAAAATTCTCTAATTTTCAGGC
The DNA here is from genome assembly GCF_057382185.1 of Mchenga conophoros. Classification (NCBI taxonomy): domain Eukaryota; kingdom Metazoa; phylum Chordata; class Actinopteri; order Cichliformes; family Cichlidae; genus Mchenga; species Mchenga conophoros. The sequence goes on along the minus strand of NC_140532.1, from coordinate 63,237,735 downwards.
ACAGCATGGGGCCAATTTAGGGCTCGAATAATTCATAAACAATCCTGTAGTAATGTTAGCAAAAAGTTCACAACAAAACTCTGCTCTAAGCAGGGTGTTTAATGTTTCATGTTACATTCTGTAATTTTATTCATGTTGTTTCTTTACCTTGAGATGTGTAAGGATGTTCATGCAGAGACAAATCTACCTATATAACAGTTGCATGTCTCTTTGTATTGGTGTGCCCTCTTGTGGGCACAACAGGACACTAAATTGTCCCCCCCTTTAAAATAATGTGACTTTTGGGCATCCCTAAACTGAAACAAATTACTTCCAGGATTTTTGTAACTCAGATAGCAATTTAACAAAAATTAAAGTTTATCATCCAACTTTCATTGTTTGCAGAAACCCAAATAGTGAAACGCGGAAAGTAAAACGACTCACCATGTGCTTGGAGAGCTCAGGCTTCCTGTGTTTTAAGAACTGGTCAAACACCTTTACCTGGTGCTGCACCCTAATCAACAAGAAGAGAAAAAGCCAGACAGTTTAGCAGATCACAGACACAGAGACACACAGGGACACACAGGGGCACCAAAAAAAACAAACCCCAACAACAAAAGGTTTGTAATGATCGTTTCATGATAACCCAACTATCAGATAAAACTGAATTTTTCTTTTCTTATCCTTAATTTACATCAGTTATATCTACACATAAACCACCCTCTGGTTGTATTTTCTTTGTATTTGTATAAAGGCCAACAATAAGAACTGAAGTTTTCTTACTTGGTGAGACTAAGGTCAAACATTTCACCCAGATATTTGGGTTTATCCAACAAAGCCACCAGAGCCCAAAAGGCCTCCTCCTCCCCCAACTCCATCAGCAGCACTGCTGCTATGTAGGACATCCCTGTAAAATGCACACACATTTTTTCCTGGATGAAGCACAGGGTAAAAGGTAGCATTAATATGGTTTGTCAAGAAAAATATACACGTGTTTATAGGGGTGCTCAAGATCCAGCTAATCACGGGTGTGTGTCACCACATTCTGCACAGGCAAAGAAAGAATGTTGCTGCTTATGATCTCTACACTGTGCTAAATCATCAGACATCATGTAAATAATGTTATACATAGCATATAACTGAAAAATTTCAGACACATGCTGTGTCTATCCTCAGGTTTGACTTGCTTTGACTGGATGATTAGTCTGACATCAGTTAATTGTTTTCTTGCTGCACAATGACATTGTCAAGCGCACCAACACCGACAATGAAACTGGCCATAAATAAATTTTTCTCCCACCCATAAATTTTAAAAGACATTCAAAATAGGACTTCTAGAATATATAATGTCATGCAGAAGATCACTAGAAACCATTGTTCATAAAGGGCCATCAAACAACATTGTTTTCTAATAAACATTTCCCAAACAAGATACAAAATGTAATTATGAGTATTGTCTATTTGGTGCAGATAACTGGGATCAGCTTTCGGTTATATAAGATTTACAAAATAACAAATGTTCTCTACAGTTTTACACTAAGCAGTATTCTTACAGAGACAAAATTAAAATGCCATTCTAACCATGATGTTATATATTTAAGAAGAAAATTGGGAAGACAGAGAAAAGGTGATGGTGATGTTTCAGAAATCCAAAACAAAAAAGCAGGTATAAAAGCTTATGTAGTTATTTCTGCAGATCTTTAGGTTTTAAGACTAAATTATTCTAAAGTGCATCATGACAGAAATGTGCAATTAATACAGGAAAAGATATTATTACCGAGCTATTTTTAAAAACAACTTGACCAGCGTCAACTCTGCTCTGTATTAAAAGGTCATCTACCTCCATCAAGTGGTCACATGATGTACTGCAGGTATCTATAGAATAACTGAAGCAGCTTTCAAAAAAAGTGTGCTGACTGATGAGGGAGCACAGTGTTAGGTTTAAATCTCCCACAATATGTAGCATAAGACCAATAAAATGTTTCTAATTTATTGATATTATTTGCTGTGTAGCACAGGCAGACAAAAGGAAAGGGTACCACTATAGTATATCCAGTTAAAATGCAGGGAAGTGAAAACATGCACAAACAGTTCAGTCATTCGTCCCATTACCTTGGGTGTATCCAACCTTTGGGTTGTATTTGGCGCAGGCGATTAGGACCCTGAAGAGTTTCGCTTGACCCTCGATGGCCTCGGGACTTTCTCCCATCAAGGACCGATGAGTAGGGAAGGAACGCTCTGTTGGCATGGACCATTTCAAATGAAGTGCATTACTTTTATTTGTTTCAGCTACACATGGTGCAACATACAGAAACACTATGTAAAGTGAGTGTCTGAACTCACGAAGGTCCAGGGCGATTTGTCTGAAGAGTGTGATGTCATCGACTGAGTAGCGGGGCTTTGAAGGGCTGGTGGACTGTTGACGGTTTAAGCCCAGGTTGTTCTGAGTGTCGCTCAGTGTAGTGATTGCAGACAAGATGCCGTATTCACTGACTCCCAGGTCGACCAAAGGTCCTCGCACCTCAGACAAACATGTCTGTTGAAAAGAATACAACATATACTCTGGCTAGAAATCCATCAATAACATTAATGGTTGAAGGAGAAAGACACTAAATGCATGCAGAGTAACATGGATGAATAAAACTTCAATGAAACTGTGGCATTTGAACGCATTGAGGCTCTACAGAGCAGCTGGGTTAGGGTATTAAAAAACAGGGTGTTAGGTAAAGAGCGTATTGGCTCAAACATTTTAAAAAAGTTCAGTTGTTATCTTATGTATATTGTTAATCCATGAAATTGCATTTCAGTGGATACAGCAGGGTCTTTATGTTCTTCTTTATTGACTTTAATAAATGAAATTCACATCTAACTACTGAATTTGCACTAAGCAACCTTCCGGTTATATAGGAATATAATCAGAATAAAACCAGCTGGCAGCCAGTTGACTCGAGTCATTCAGACTGATGGCAACATGCTGGCAATCTGTCTGAATATATAAATTAAAGAGCAATTATTTGCAAACCTTTGACAATCTCTCTAATTCTAATTTGCAATTCTAAATTGGCCAAATGTTGTCTGTTGCTGTGTGGTAACCATGCAACAGACTGGCTACCTGTCAAGTGTGCACCCCGACTCTCAGCATACGACAGCTGGGGTAGGCTCCAGCAACCCTGAACTGGATAAGCCGAAGAAAATGGATCAATGAAAGTTACAAAAAAATTCCCCCCAAAAATGACTAGGCAGTAGACTTGTAGTCAAGACCGCCTAAACCAAGACAACACCAAGACCAGAGAGTATCAAGACCAAGACCAAGACAAAGTCGAGATGAGACCAAGACTGAGACCGAGACAAAAAAAGTCTTTAAACTGCAGCCAGATGCTGCTTCGTTTACGGGTGTCAGGCATATTTATGTGTTTTTGCGATACACTCGCACAGCCCTCCTCACTGCTGTCTAATGTCTCACTCACTCACTGAGGGGACAGACACATGCTCCACTTGACTGTCGCGTCTCTCACCCTCTCTGTTTTTCACATGATGATATTATCCTATATCCTCGCATGTGATTGGCCACATTATGGAGGGCTTGGAGCATAGCGGAGCCACTGTGTGAGAGCTGAGCAGCGAAAGGAAATTAAGTGAGGAGCCGGCTCTCGCTCAAGGGGAGTCGACTCTTCTGATTCACTACAAAGCACTCTAAGCACGGCTCTTAGAGCTGGTGCTTTTGCGCATGACACATTATAAAACATTACGTTGTGTGTCATGGATACTGTTGACTGCAAATCTCCCGACCACTATGTTGAACTGAGACAGCAAGACCAAGACAAGACCGAGGGATCCGAGACCAAGACAACACCAAGACCATGTAAAATGGTCTCGAGACATCCAACTCTACTTGGCAGCCACAGATTTATTTATTTTTGTGTAGATGCAAGGACCTTGCTGACCTATTTTACTTGTTTGACTGAGCTTTTAGCACTCTCTGACATAGAAGGTAGGTATGTCAAACTAAGTATGTTCAGTGTTGGATGCTTTCCCCCCCCCCCCCCTCGTTGAATCAATTTAATGCAAGTTTGTGTAACTAATACTATTTCAGGATGGTGGTGCAAGAGATAAGCCCTCTTGTTTGTATTATTCTCAGAGTACTTTAAATTATTTAATAAAACACTGATATTTGGTGTATCTGTATCGATACAATATCACCATGCAAAATATTGCAAAACTATGTTTTACAGACTTTTTTCAAACACCATTAGTGAATCGACCAGAGAGGTAATTAACAAATACATTTTTCTTATTTGGTATTATGTTGCAAGTAAAAAAGGGAGAAGGGGAGAGATATTTTCTCTCTCCCCCCCCCCTTCTCAGTTATTTTTGGTTAATTAAGTGAGATTCAGCAACTACAGGCTGCAGGTCTCTAGGCCTGTGCTTAGCTAACATTATCGTTAGCCAAGTTATTGTATGATGCAGTCCTACTGCTTAGTGTTACAGGAAATAACACAGCTACTAATGTTGGCTAGTTAACATTACTTAATTGCCAAATTGGGTTTGATTCAGCAGATGTAGAACTTATCCCCTTCTTTGCAACTTCATCTCACGAGCTGTTCACACATTTTTGTTTCACTTGAATTCATACAGTGAAGTTGCAAAATTATTCTTTTTTGTGCGCTTCCAGGCTGCCACTGTTTCACATAAAATGTTTTTCAAACAGTAACTACTGTGTGGAAAACTTGGAGCTGCTCCCGCAGTGACACACTGCAGTATCAGTACAATCTGAATCTGACATATCATTGGAAAAGCACATGGGTTTCAAACCTGTGACACTGCACGTAATGTGAAGGTACACAAGAATTTCTCATTCATGTCCAGTTGGGCAGAAACATTTCTCATCCATTTTCCAAGGTTGCAGAAATGTCAAAAATGACTAAAAACGAAATAAGTGCCCAGATCTCATGGGAGTATTTGTAATTTATTTTCAAATAAAAAGTATAAACCATCCTAATATTTAGTCAACACATCTAAAATCTGAAATGAGGGGATTTTTGTTGTTGTTTTTGTTGTTTTCTTTGGCAAATTGCCAGCATTTTTTTCCCAAGGAAGACTAATCAATGGCTCAATGACACAACTAAAGTTAAATGGTAGCCAAATTCTTTTAAAATTCCTGGTCAAAACGGATAGATTGAAAAAATATATGGAATCGCCACTCTTGGAGGATGTTTATTCAACTTTTTTACTTTGCAGCAAATAAAGAAATCAAAAATATGTCTCAAATCTATTTCTGTTTAAGAGCTGAACATTCTGGCTTCACGAAACAAACCTAAACCATATTAAATTCACTTATTTTAATTAATAGCATGTTTTGTCCTTCTCTACATCAAGTAGATGAAAAAGAAAATTATGGAATCACATTGCAAATAATACTTGCAGAAACCTAAATATGTAAACTAGTCTGTAGTTTGCATGTGATTTAAAGGAAGTTCATCAAGAGAGCTCTCAGCTGAAAAAGCAAAGAGCTATAAAACTGAAACTGAAACGAAAACCAGCACTCACATGCACACAGAAGAAAATAAGCTTACAGTGAGCTAAAGAGAAACAATCCTGGGCTGCAGTTGAAAGCGATGCTCACTGATGAATCATCAATCTATATTGGCCAAGAGATGATGCTCATACTTTTGTCTGGTACTTTTGCACCGATTGTGAGAAGGAAAAAAGGGACTTTCCTCCACTCATGTGACAAGGGGTTGATGCCAGATAAAGAGCCAGAGGAGATGGCAAGCATGACATCAACACTAAACTCAAAGCTCATAATTTGGACACCTTTTCCCTTTCCTTATTGTAAAATATATTTGGTGAAGATGAAGTTACTTTTTTAGGGTGACAATGCACCTTTCCACAAAGTGTTAACTCAGTGACATGGCCAGCAGTCCTGATATCAGTCTGACAAATATTTCCCCCCTCAATATTGCGCAATTCCATCTTTTTGCTCAATCTATAAAAATATGCCATATAAATTATATTTGTTTAAGACATGTTCCATGAAGCCAGAATGTTCCACCAGTAAATAAAAAGCAAACAAAGCAAACATGGAAATACTTTTTTACAGCGGTTGTACCAGGGGCGGAGCGTGGGGGTGGCTTACGGGGCTTAAGCCCGGGTTGTTTTGTCAGAAGCCCGGGGTATTTTGGAGTGTAATTTTTTCATAGTTAGATGCCTGGCTGACAACTGTATAAAACAAAAAGTACACACAATATTCGAAGCACATAGTGCACACTGTGGGAATTTACGACTGTGCGTGAATCCCCCCCTGATATTGGTATGATCCAAGCTCAGGCACTAAGCGACTGAGCGAGGGGGCGGGGGGAGCTGCTGCCCGTGAGTGCGCTGCTGGAGAGACGGAGCCAGCCATACTAAGGAGAGCTTAAGTTTGAGCAGGTACCAAAGCAAATCATTCGTACCGTACAAATAATGTAAATATGACGGTGCATCACGAAAGATTGATATGAAACTGATCACTTGACCAATATTATTTTACTTGCTCTTCAAGTGAATCAACAAATGGCGAAATGAAAAGCCGAACAAATGCTATTTTTTAGAGAGTCTTAGCTTACGTGTGTTTATTTCATATTTTCAGTTCTTACCCTCCCCGACTAATTCGGTTTCAGTTATGTACTGAAATATAAGAATGGACATTAGAGGGTTCTTTCAAAGAAAAAACTCAGGTAAATGTTATTTTATATATTATGCTTTGTATGTTGTTCAGTATATTTCTATGCAAAACAAGAGGGATTTCAGTACACAGCAGGATATTCACATTTGTAACCAGATATTTACACTTTAGGGAGAAAACATAAAACATTTTTACTGTACAACATCAATTTAGAGTAAACTTTTGTTTTAGATAAATATTGAAATATATTTTGAATTAGTTAAATGTCAGAATAAAGAGAGACAGAGCTGTCTATTTTTTATCACTTTCATTAAATTTAGGAGTACATATACACTAAGTTTATTGTTAATTAATAAGAAAACTCCAGACGATTCCATTCTGAGCTGAAGAAGCTTCTGATAGGTTAGTAGAGTCCATGTGAGTAAATTGGTGGCACAGCTGTGGATGCATATAAGGCAAAACACAGAGCCTGTTTCTTTGACATGGGAAAATCCAGAGATGTCAACCAAAACACCAGGAAGAGAACTGTGGAGCTCCATAAGTGTGGCTCAATTTGAATACAATTTGGTGCCATTTGCAATTAAAAAACACAGACAGTTTCTCTCTTTACTCTTAAAGTTAACAAATATGTTTTTATATTTATCAATCTAAAAAAATAAACATTTAGTCTGATTTGATGTTACAATTAAAAAAGTGTTTGTGTTTTGATCTGAAGAGTTTGTAAATATCTGGTTTCAACTGTATATTTGATGATTGTCAGCACAAAGAGGGAGAGAGAGGAGCAGAGATTGAGATGGAGAATGAGGACAGAACAGAGATGAACAAGAGCAGGTGAGACACACATGTTAGTCAAATGGTTGCTTACTAAAAGTATCACTGTATCATAGGTACTCATGTATCTCGTACCTAGTGTTTCTTTTTAGGTTTGCTATTTTTCAAATTCTATATTTATTAAGTTCTGCAGGCTTGTTTGCACAACAAGGCTAAATAATTATATAAACTTTTCTCAATCTAAATATTGTACTTTGGTAGAATTAAATAAATAAGTGTAGTGCAGGTCTATGATGATTTTTAGTGCTACTATCATCTAGTTCTGATTGTGGTTATGTCTTGGTTAAGTCCTCAGTAATCCTGCTTTTGAACTGTTGTAGTCCTGTTTTAATTCTGGATCAGTTCTGGGTCTGGTTGAATTGGGGTTTAGTCCCTGTGTCTTGATACAGCCCCGACTTCGTTCTGTCTTGCTGCTCAATTAAAAAACTAGTTTAAGGTGTCCTGCATGTGTGATATATATATTTCCCTATATGAAGTCATTCTTTTTTGAACAAAACTCAAAACAGAGCCTATTAATCTTTCAGTCATTTCTACACCCCCCCCCCCCCCCCCTCAAAAAAAAAAAAAAATCCCACATGCATACTACCCTTTAGGGCTAAGCCCCGGGTGTTTCAAATGTCTGGCTCCTCCTCTGGGTTGTACACCGTTGTGGGCAACTTTATGATGACAATTCAGTGTTAAAGTGTGCAGCTTTGCAATGTCATTCTTTTGGATGTCACATGGTATATTACCTGGTAGTTGAAGTCACTGGCATCTCTCAAAATATCAGTGGTAAGCAGGCACTTCCATACTCTGCCGCGCAGGCTTGGAGGGATACCCATTTTGATAAATCGCTCAATCTGAAAACACAGCAAGAGTGCGAAGAAAACAAGCATGTTCGAATGGTTGCCAAATGTGCAAAACACAAGATTTTCATCAGTGCTTTTTGTAGTTTATACAAGTCTTACTTGGCTCTTGCAGATAAAGCTGGCTCCATTCCAGTAGCTGAGCAGCTCACACAGCTCTTTCACCCTCACTGAGCTCAGCTGGGGGTAGCTGATAGACAACACAACATGGTGAGCTTGGGCTGATTCATCAGCTTTTTCAATCAGACAGATACTGTCATTTTCAGTAATTCTAAACTCTGGGCTTTAAGTGCTCAGTGTCTGACAAACCATGACTGCAGCTAGTCAGAGTGTAATACAATACTCACTGAAGGAAGTATTCAAGTAGAGATTTTTGCGTTTTCATTATCATTTCACGTGTATGACGTGTGGACATGTAAGCCTGCAAGGTACACCTGAAATAGTTTTTAGCAGAGTAGCTTTGTCTAACATTATAAATATTCCGCTTAACTCAGCTTTTCTTGTTTGTTTCAGCAACTTGTTGAACTTAGATTCTATTTAATAAATGGATCAATACAGTTGGCGATAAATAATTTAAAAGACTTTAACCTTATTAATACAACGAGGTTTACACTTTTAAGAACAAGATAGTTAGAAACTCTTAAAGCCGACAGCTAATGTTACCACGACTATAACTTACTGAAGTGATTAGTTTACTTTAACAACAAGATTAAAATCATACAGTTAAAGAACACAGTTGAGACAGTGAATACTGAAATAACTGGCGTTTAGGAGTAAATGACTCGGGTGAGGAGCATAATAAGCCAGGCTAGTTGCTTAAACGGGAGCTAATGTATCGTGAACCTGTTCCGCACCTGTAATCGTGACACCGGTGATGAAGTTTCTGGTCCTTTTTTTTAGTGAGAGCAAAGCCGAATTCATCAAAACGCAAATTCTCACTGCGCCTTTTAATTGTTGAACTCCTCCTGGTGACGTTGGTATTGCTTCTCCGCTTCATGGTGATGAGAAAATCCTTCGAACACTACTTCATCCGTTCCCAAAAAGGAAAAGTGAAATTCACCGTCCAAATGATTTCTTGCCGCTGCAGTCAAAGTAACCGGCCGCTCTGGAACCGCCCCCTTTCCCTACGTCATCTCCAACCGAAAATGGGCGGGTAAATCAGAACCTTTGAAATGAGTGATGCGAAAATGCTCTAAATCTATATGACTAAACATCAAACAACAATATAATTCTTCTAAGATAAAGAAGCTTAAGACCTGATATATATAGTGAAATGTGACTTAACAATATTAATGCACTGAAGCAAACGCAGTATTCGAATGTATCTGGTCAGCATGGAGCTGATTTTCACAGTTCTCCACCCTGGGGTCAGGCCCTTAAGGGTCCCCGAGTACACCTGTTAGGCCATGTGATAATTAATGGGGAAAGCAAAAAAAGAAAGAGCAAAGTTCTTGAAACTTCTTGAAAATGGTGGTTTATTATCAGTATTTTGACTTTGACTTTTTGCAAATAAATGAAATATATTTATTCTGTCACAGTTAATTATTACTATCTTTTACATCACCATTTTCTATCACGTTTAAAACAAGGGAAATGAAGTAATCCACTCTGAGACTTTAATGCAAAGGGGACACAACGAAGGTAAACGTATAACCGGTCATAACCAAGAGAGGGCGCTGTCGCACTATTTACATCTGATTCACATGCATTTCCAACCATCTCAGCGCACTCACACTAAAAGTCACAAACAGTTCAAAATAGAACCTTCATCTATATCAAACTAATAAATAACGTTTGTTGCAGATTATGGCAACACAATCTGTAAAAAGCAGATTCCACAATTTATGTGTCGTATTGAAGTTTTAGTCTAGTCTTACTGAATGCCTGCTGTACTTTGAGGAGAACTGGATAATGTAAAAGTAAATCCTCTTAAGATTCTGATTTTAAGAGCATTCTACAAGAAGATGCAAATGTGCAGAGAATGAATGCAGCATGCACTCTGGTTCTGCGTAAACTGAGAACATTATTCTTTGATGTCTTGATGCATGCTCAATCATAAATGCAAGGAAATCCCAGAAAGCTGATTCTCTTCAGCTGGACGATGCGTTTTCAGTGGGAGACACATTTCATCACTCATCTCAACACTTACATGAACTGAATCTGCTTTTTGGCATAATGTTTGATGTCGATGAGAATGTGTAGTGTAAATGAAATGAGAGTTTCCAGCACTATTTTGTTACTGTTTGCAGAATATACAATGTTGACATTTGGTTGTCCTTTCCTTGCTCTGCCTCCGCGAATCTTCACTCCTCATTGTCTTCAATACTGATTTAAGTAGGGTTTTTTTTTTTGTGTAATTCTACTGTGTTCAAGTGCAATAAATAAGCTTTACAATACTACTATATTAGCAACTTATACATGAGGGATTGGAAGATTTTAACAACTGGGTAGACTGTTGACCAACTTCAGCAATGAAATAATGCCAACATTTTTGGGAGAACTCAGCTATTCAGCTGACAGAGACATATTCTACGTTACATATTTCAAACAGTTTTTAAGATGGAATTCATCATTCTGAAAAACATACTGAAAACCCTGACATGTAAATGCTCTTTATTGTGTTGCTACAAAGTATAAAGTACAATGCTTAAAAAGGCTTCAGTTAGACATGGAATTCATTTCTATAACCCTTCACAGTGATAAAGGCAGCATCCATTGCCAGCAAAGGAGCACTAAACAACAGCAGATTATAAAATACCCTATGATTAGCTTTCCTAGACGTGCTTTTTTTTTTTTTTTTTTTTTTTTTTGCATGATTTTCAAGTGATAATAGAGATTTTAATACAGGATGCAGAATTAACCAACACATTCTCACACCCCACTCATCACACACTAAAACTTGTTCTGGAACTGCTTCTTGTCATATTTTAACACTGGGGTGCCTAGTTGATATCAGCATATCACTATAGTGTCAGAAATTCGCATAAAAATAGCATGCATTATATATGTTGGCACAGTTAATGGCAGTTTTGAGTTTAAATGCAAACTTTCTATTTGAATTTCTGCTTTTTTGCCTCATAAAACATTTCTCTAAATATAGTGATAACATCGTTACGGTGAGGTTTTTTGATCACAAAAATCATAAAGTGTAAATCTTATATTTTGGTAAACCAAGACAGAAAACAACCCTGTTTTAGGTTAAAATACATCTTTCCTTGAACTACACATTAAAATTAAACATTTTAAAACATTTCTTTGGTTACCACATCTTTCAACAGCAACAACACCAGTAGAGCAATTTTTCTTGGGAATGTTGAATAATTACACTTAAGGGGTACCCAGTACATTACAATGCGAAGCAGCTATGTCCTCAACAAACATCAGTATATTAACACTGTTGTAATATTAGTCTGCAATGACTTGGTCATTCTTGCGTGTCTCCACTTTGTAAATCGTCTGGTAGCCGTCATCCCAGGCATACAGCTGCTTGTCTCCGGGGTGATAGTGGATGCTGCTATGGCTGGTGTAACGTTTCGGGAAGAACATCACAGGACTCTCATTGCTGCACAGGGAACGGGATGGCACAGGGAAAAGAAAGTGGTTTGTCATGTAGATACTGTATGTATGTATGCAGGTGTATACTGTGCATGCATGTGCATGTGTACAAGCCAACCTGTGAATGGTGTCATGGATGTCATAGAGACACTGTATGGTGGAACGTCCTCCATAGCGTGTGTTGTAGACCACATAAAGGGTGCCACATATTAGGAAAGCTCCTTCAGCGTCATGGCTTCTACACTGTGTGTCCCACACAGACTCTACTGCCAAGGTTCCTAACATATAAAGAAACAAAGCTGGACTGAATGGATATATGTTCTTGCTTTATGTAAGTGGCGAGATCAAACCATAGAGGGTACAAAAGATGGATTTACTGCTCTGGGCAAAAGTTTTGAGTCACCAGTCATTTCCCAAAAAATATGCAATACAGGTGCATTTATTAAATTTACATAGTATATAGGAAAAAATAGAGTTTATGCAGTTCTTATAGTTTTAAAGCAAATATTTGCTGTGACCACAACACAGCCTGAACTCTATGTTAGGGAACCCTTCTTGCTATTTTTTTAAGTAGTCTAGGGGAATAGTTCTCCAGGCATCTTGAAGGACATTTGATGTTGGCTGCCTTTTGTTATGTTCTCTCTCAAGATTATCCCATACTGCTTAAATAATGTTTCTGGGCTCTGGGAAGGCCAATCCATGACTGATAGTGTTGCATTGTGTGTTGTTCTATCCAGGTATGCTTTTACTACATTAGCAGTATGTTTGGGATCATTGTCATGCTGAAAAATGAAGCCAGTTCCTTTCAGATGCTTTACAGATATTATTGCATGGGGAATCAAAATCGTGCTACTTTTATGCTTTGATGAGACCATTTATGGTAATGATAAACTGCACAGTAAATGGGTCAGTTGCAGGGCCAAATGCATTTCTCAGGTCCTGTATCAGGTCTTTACCAGAATTTTTTCCAATTTTTTTAGTAATCACTTGCAATAGCTGTTGTTTTTTTAGCCTTTCGTGTTCTTTTGACCTCCACTTGTCCAAATAAATAAATAAAGCACTCCTTTGAAAACTGTTAGGAGCAAGAACTAGAATGAGTGAACAAGCAGCCCATGTACAGAAAAACTTTGAAAGACCTTTAGATCTGTATAGTCCTCCTTTCTGACTTGTTGAATGACCTGAGAGCATAAACGCATAAGTTTTTAAAGAGCAAATAAGGTTATGCCTGTTTTCCCGTACATTTCGCCTCCTGTTGCCCATAAAAAAAGTTTTTTTTTTTAATACAGTCTACGGATCAGAAACCACTCTGATGCTTGTTTTATTATATATATATATATATATATATATATATATATATATATATATATATATATATATATATATATATATATATATATATATATATATAGAGAGAGAGAGAGAGAGAGAGAGAGAGAGAGAGAGAGAGAGACTCAAAACCTTTTTCACAGAACTGTGTATGTGTAGCAGGAGTAGTACTTTACCTATTTCCAGTTTGGTGATGACCAGGTTTCCTCCATACTCAGCATCTGCATGGATGACCCAGAGGCCAAGTTCATCAACAGCCATGTCCAGGTAAGTGTTAGGGTTCAGACTGTAAACAGGCATATGACCAGCTCCTGGAAGAAGCATGCTGTCCACCACTGTGCCATTCAGCAGGTCTACCTTTAGGAATTTAATTGATATGAATGGACATCATTATAGCATAGAGGGCCTTTTGTTTAAGTCACTTTATCTAACCACATAATTAGATTGAGTAACTACTGAAAGTATGTGAACAGTGGTGTGCTATTTTAGTCACTTTATTAGCACAGAGTTGGAGGGTACTGCATGTTGAAACTGGACTAAGATAAAAGTTAACGTTAGCATGCTAACAAGCTTACAAAAGATTCATTTCAGAGTAGCATTTTTGAGGCGATTGTTGTTGTGATTTGGTGGTATATAAATAATAATAAAATGAATTGAATATTAATGTAGACTATTTAATTTTGGTGACTAGTACTTGGCTTGTACAAACCAAAGGCTTTAAAAATCCCAGACAAGCCAAGTACTATCAAAATGTGGTTACTTTATGTACTACTTAAAGAAGGCTTCTGTAAGAAGAAAAAGAAAGAAAACCAGTGCACACATGAGCGACCTTACACAAATTAGCTGTGTTAGCAATGCTTCCATGTCAGCTAGAGTAGGTCAGAATCACTTGCATGGCAATGAGAGGGACACCACATTGCTTACTATTTACTATTAAGAAAGTGATATTAAGTACAACTGAGGCAAATATGACATTCCTCACAGACATGTATTATATTTGTGATTAATGGAATAAAATACTGGAAATTCTTCAAATCCCCCTAAAGTATCCTGACAAAAGTCTTTAGCTCTACTGGAACAAAACTGTTTTCTCTGCTCACTGACCTCAGTTGACACAGAAGTGAAGGAAAGAAAACAAGACCGACTCCTCAGTGACTAAGCTCCCTGTTATGAAGTCTCAAACTGGTAAACTGCAATTGTATCCAGGAACTGTTGCCAAGCGACATGAACAACTTTAATCAACCCCTTTTGTACACAGAGTGCAAATCAACACAAGAATGCCTTGATGTGAAGTACACATGAACAACGTCACATTCATGTTTGCTAAATCACTTACAAACCTTCACTATTTGGTTTGTTGTATCTGCTTTGTGGTAGTAGAGGAATCCATTGTAGACCACATGACCCGATCCTTGCCAGTGGAAAGGCAGCTGCACCACCTTTGCTGGAGATGAAGTCCTCTCTGTGAAGCTTTGCAGGGAAACGTACTCAAGCATGGTGTCGTTACGAATTCCGCTGAGCAGATAAATCTGAAAGATTTCACATTGGGAGAAGCTGAGATTTTGCAGCTCAGCTTTATATTCTATTCTTTACAATAAACTGTATAAAAAGGCTGTTTTAAAAAGCTTTTAGCATTTTGGTTGGCATCATCTTAAGTGTTTAGAGCCAGAAAAACTACTTTTGCACAGAAAAGTTTGTTTATTACCTAAATCTAGTAAGTGTGGTTAGTAATGTACATCTGCAGGGTGCATGTGTGAACAGCCGCAGACACTGTTTTATTCTAACTAACATTTAAATAAAATCATAGAATTTTACTCACTTATAAAGTTTGAAAAGACTTCTTGGACAGTCTGTTAACACACCTGATCATGCAGCTGTAAACATGTTCATTTAAAGCACTAAATTTTGCCACTTTAACACAGCAGTCCATGGGAATTGTCTCACTTTTGGAACAAGCCTCAATTGGCCAAACAATAAACTGCAGTCTGGCCTCAGCTTTTAAGTTCAGCTCCAGAATATTGGGCAGGTGGTTTTATTCTGTTGGCCAATCTTATATAGCTACAATACACCCACCCATTTACATCTGGGTGGAATTATTAATTATTAGGAGCTCCATAGTTTACACATTTGCCTAACAAGCCAAAGATTCCTGGTTCAGTCCCAGGAGGAATTCCTAAAGCACTGGCTAAATGTAGCTTTGTAATTATTAAAGTTGTGAACTATTATTTAGTCACTTGCTCACTCACTGCAAGCAAAGAAAACATACATATTTAACAGAAATACCGAAACATTAGCATCTTTGGGAGCTGTTTTTCTGGCTCCCTGAAAAACAGAGGTCAATTTTCTTACCCTGCTGAACCATATTTTTTGTCACTAACTCCTATCAGGAAATATCTGGCTCTTCAGATACAAAGTGACAAATGTTACAACAGCTAGTGTCAAACTTGAAAGGAAAGTGAGAGCCAAGGGAGTAAAATTATGCATTATAAAACCAAATGATCTGAAGCTGAGCTCAAAGATGTTAAAATGTTTTGCTGAATGGAGGGAAGCTGCTCAGTTGGTAATAATTGTATGTGGTTTTATCACCTTAAGCCAGCCATTTCCATCACAGGTGGTCATCTGATAACAGCTGATCCAATCACATAGGACAAAATAGTCCAAAAAGCATGATTCATTTTGATTATTCAGAGAACAGATCAGTGAGTGTCCATTAACAGAGCGACAGTGAGAGAAAGATAAACAGAAGAGTGCAGCTCAGAAGGAAAGACAGCTTTACCTCTGCTGCAAACAACCAGTTATTTCATCATCTATAAAAAAAGAAGAGACCTTGGCTGATCCTTCCGAGGGGTCCTTGAACCAGGAACCATAGGTGTCTCCTGCCTTCTTCACAATCTTGAGAGACTTGATTTGACTCAGACCAGTGCTGCAGTCTGGAAAAAGCACAGAAGCAGGAATGAACATTTTGTTGTTTCTTTCTATTTTCCAAACTTATGTTATGTGGACCTTTAAATATCTCGTCTTATTTAAGCACCATTTTGCACTTTGATCTTGGCTTTCCTTTTCAGCAGGTCGAGTTCTGCCGCTTTTATCTGCTGTTCCAGCAGTGCCTCCTCCATCTCAATTTCAGACTGACTGGGAATTTTGTTTTCCAAATATTCCAGCTCTCTCTCCATCCGGTCTACACGTACAGACATGCCGTCCATCTGGCTCTTCACCTCTGATCTGTACAGCAAAACAGCGCTTATTTCATGAATTTCATTCAGTCTCTTGGAAATTTGTCATTGTTTCATTCATTTTTCATTTAAATAGTGTGTACTGAGAGAAACTTTGTAAAGGAGATCTTTCACATATGTTACCTGAGAACACTGAGTGTAGACAGATAACCTCTGATTTCACTGGAAAGGTCAAAGGTTCTTTGGGTGACGCTTGTGGTGCTCTGCTCACACTGATTCAGGCGTTCCTGGTTTCATGAGAAAAGGAGTTAAAATGAGAATATTTAGTTTGAGAACTGATGGAACCTAAAAAGGTTCACGTAAATTTTACTTGGTCAGGAACAATACCACAAAGTCTTGCTCCACTCATTCTGTACATTAATAGCACTTGATGCATTGCTTTGTTTTTAAGTTATTGCATTCACAAGAAAAGTTGACCTCTCACTGTTCATGTCACCCACCCACCCGGCCGTCTGCCAGGCAGGGTGACAATACTCCATCGGCCCTTTTACGGCTCAGAGGTAAAAACTGAACTGTAGCCTCACACTGTGATGGGATCTAGTTTGATGATCACTTGTTCCCTTAATGGAAGGTGTCACAAAGTTTTTCTTAGCATTCACCTCTATTAAGATGAAACACAGTGGACCACATCATAGTGGTCTGTTTAAGCATGACAGTGACCTCAGCCTCAGGGCATGGAGGCTTACTGAAGGTTTAATGAAAATCAAAATGGTGTGAATTCTCTGCTATTGCCTACACAGTCACCAGATCTCAACCTTGTTTGGAAAACATAGTGTTAGACAGGATTCACCACCACTGCCATCAAAAAACCAAATGAGGAATATCTATAGAAACACTTTATTGTCTTGATCCCAGTTTCATATTCTTGGTTTCACTGTTTTAAGTCATGATCAGGGCATTCCTGTTTATTTTTGTTTTGTGTGGAAATAGTTTTTTTTTTTGGAAGGGTCTGGGAGTTGGATGGTTTCCTTCACACCTGATCTGCTGCTCTTCATGTAGCGGGCAGTATTTCAGAGCGCCGTGTGCAGCAGATCATCGCCAGATTGTCTTCACCTCTTCGGTGCCCACCAGCTGTCAGCTGAACTCAACTCAAACGGTCCTTGATCTCCAGCCTTCTTTCCTGGTGATTTCCAAACGCTTTTCGGAACCAGAAAACCGCGCCCTCCTAACCGCTACCACCTGCCCACTCTCTGCCAAACTCCCCAGTGCCCTGGATTGTAGTATGGACTCTTCCTTCCTGGTTATGGAAATATCACAGCAAAAGTAAGGCTGAAGACTTTGACTGCCTGCTTTGGGATTCATTCACTACCACTCGCTTACACTCTCTCTCCTCCACAGATTGCACAGTTCACCCCCGTTTTTTGTCAGAGCAAGTTTTGTGTTTGTTGGATTTCTGGATTCCTGGTTTGGTTTTTCTTTGCTAATAAACTGGAAACTTTATCGTGACATCATTTTGTGTTTGAGTTCAGTTTTTGCTTTATAGTTATTCCAGAGATGAGTTTCAGTTTTGCAGCCCTGCCTTTTGGCTCATGTCTTGATTTCTATTAGTAGTTTTCAGTTGCCCTTAATGTTGCCTGTGTCTAGCCTCTGTGTTTATGTCTTGGTTCTCCTGTGCTCACTTGTCTGACATTTTGTTAAGTGTTAGTGTTCATGTCTGGGGCTTACATCATATGTTGATTTAGTTGTGTTTCTGTTCCCCTCCCTACTTTTTTCTTTCTTTCTTCTTCTCTTTCTTTTACTTGTACAGGGTATTCTCTCCCTCTCGCTCTATGACAGCTGGGGCTGGCTCCAGCTGTTCTGTAATCCCACGCTGCATAAACAGTAAGAATGATGGAACTGGCATAATTTGTATCTTGACAGCCTCCAGCCAAACACTCTTTAACTGCACAAGTTCACTGATCAGTCTTTTCTCTATTTGCTCCAGTTCTGCAAAACTTCTGGATTTTGATAACAGACTAAGCTAGTACCTGAAAGTCCTTCAAAATGTAGTAAACCCACCATAATGAGACATGTTGTATTTCTATAGATTGGAAAAACATACTGACTGATATTTTTTGTTGCCTCATTTAGATTTCCACAACTCTAGATGATCAGATTATGCAGTAAAGAGGAAATTTTCTGAACTGAACTGCACCATTCAGCAAAATGTCAAAGCAAAGTGAGTAACACTACAAACAGCAGTTAATAAGTGGGGGCTGAGTCTATGCTCTTTGTGTCTCTGACCTCGTGCCAGATGCACATACATGTAGTTGACGTGAAACAGAAAAACCAACATCAGCTTACCTCCATCTGAGCCAGTCTCCTCTCCAGGTACTGGATTATAAAGGCATCCTGAGACGAGCTTTGGCTCTGGACTGAGCCCACGATCAGACACAAAGATACGAGAAAGAGGGGAAGCATGCCCGACATGACTAAAACTCAATAAGTCTGGCCAGAGTAGTCAGCCCAAGTTTCACTGCCTCTGCAGCTGCAGGGAAACTTTAGTCTTTTTGTTTCTGAAAAACTTGTCAGTATTAATGAGACCACTTCCTGTATTTCCGGAGCACTCCTGAAGCACAGAGCTCAGTAAAAGTTCTCCAAAGTGAGAGCATACAACAGTTTTTCTGTGTTAAAAGCAATCCCAGATTCCGTAAGTGACTGAATTCTTCTTCTTCTGCTTTATTCAGGAAAAGTTGTTGCTCCAGAACGTTCTGCCTTGTTTCTCTAATAAGTTGTTGCTACACTGGGTTTTGGATCCAAGTGAACCTCACCCACGGTCCCTCCCAGTCTCTCTCTCTTCTAGTTGCTCCGTCTACCTCTCTCGCCCACCCTTCTACACTCTGTTTTTTGTGCATTTAAGGTATGAGAGAACCATCCAACAGAGGAGGGGGAGAAAGAGAGACAGTGAGCGCTAGAAATAACCCCGACAGTTTATACCCCATTGGTCAATCCAACATTTTTTCCATTGTAATACTCTCCAGATGGCCCACTGACACGTCCTCAGTTCTCCCACAGAGCAAACCATGACCCAATAAAGTTACCAGTTGGATATATTAACCAAATCAGTGCTCTATAACCTGTCTGTAAATATTTCTGAAGTATGAGGACAACCGCCATTTATACTAAACTCATTCATAAACACACAAATTGTATTTTACAGGCAGGATTTACAGGCTTTATTTGAATATACTGATACAAAACAATAATTACAAAGTTGTCTTTTAATTTCCATCTACTTATTGTTGTCAGGGGGGCTGGAGATAATGCCAGCTACCATAAGAGGAGAGGCAGGTACACCCCGGACAGCTCGCCAGTCTAACACATAGAGACAAACGACCATTCACACCTATGGAAAAATTTGATTTACCAATTAACTGCATGTCTTTGAACTGTGGGAGGAAGTCGGAGTACCTGGAGAGGACCAACACAAACATGGGGAGAACATCCCCCAACAACTCCACACAGAAAGTACCCGGCCAGTTGCTGGAATCAAACTCAGGATCTTCTTGCTGCTAGGAAACAATCGGGGTTTTAACATTGGTAACATTTTTAGCTCTCAAACAAAGATATTTTTTGTGTCCTTGGGCAAGACACTTCACCCGTTGCCTACTGGTGGTGGTCAGAGGGCCCGGTGGTGCCAGTGTCCGGCAGCCTCGCCTCTGTCAGTGCGCCCCAGGGTGGCTGTGGCTACAATGTAGCTTGCCATCACCAGTGTGTGAATGTGTGTGTGAATGGGTGGATGACTGGATATGTAAAGCGCTTTGGGGTCCTTAGGGACTAGTAAAGCGCTATATAAATACAGGCCATTTACCATTTACCATATGTGAAAATATGTCAAAATAACAAATGTGTTTTGTGTTACAGGGATATCTTGTGGTGATAAAACACGAGCCAACTAGCACCATCACCTCCAGTCTCATAGAACTGCTTTGTTTTAGCATAGCTTGAACCCCTGACCCTGTGCCATGCTTGGTTGCACACTGCACATGACATACCTTTTACAATCTGCCAACGATTGGAGATCTGGTCGCTACAGGGGTCCAGAATTACAAGGCTTATCCATTGTCATGCAAAGGCAGCCACTGAGGGGCCACATTCCTGTGTACTCCTACTTTGCCCAGCCTCCAATAAAAGGGGAGGTTTGCTGCAGGAAGGGGATCGGGTGTACAATCTTTGTCAAATCAAATATGCAAATCATAAATAAATAAATCCAACCAGATGTAGGCAGATGATACTGTGACCCTTTAAAGATGCAGCTGAAAGATGAAGAAGGAGAAAAAGATACAGCTGTCACATAGGCCATCCACCCATCCATCTATCCTCTTAACTGCTTGTCCATTTTATAGTCACAGGGAAGCTGGAATGTGTCACAGGTGCCACTGAGCAAAAAGGAAAGGTGCACCCCACACAGGCTGTTAGTCTATCATCAGGCACCATGTAGGTCATGCTTTGGATCATTTCTAGGCTGTAGCAGTCTTTTGGTGATGATAAATATAAAGACAAGCTCCTTGCCCACATTCTGAAGAAATGAAGGAAAGTTAGGTTAAAAACAAAACTTTGAACTCTTTCACGCATTACAACTTAAAAAAAAAAAATCAGATTCTGTACAGAAAATAGAAGTAGCCACCATTACATCACATTTTAGCATCATGGCCATCTTATCCTCATGACCGTATTAGGACGAGAAGGCGGAGTGTTAAGTTATCAGCCAATGAGCTTTGTTACCAAGATGCTTTTATAGATGGAACACACAGATCGCTGCCAATTAGTAACAAAAAATAAAATACTTGAGTAACTGAAATCACCAAAATCGAGGGCTCACTGGTTGCCAGATAACTCCATGAAAAATGCTGTAAAACTCATTTGCACCACAAACACGTTTGAGATTAGCAAATGTGAGGCACACAGTTAGTGGCTACAGGTGTCTGTGTTGAGATCTACCTAAACAGGTGAGTTATTTAAAATAAAATAAAAAATCACTCCAGATGAATACGAAGGATGGAAATTAGCTATAAGCTAATTAGCTGTAAATTGGGAGTTTTGGGGATTAACTCACTTTTGTAGCCAGCCTCACTTCTGTATTGGCTTCAATTTTCTTTACCCTCAATTGTTAAAATTACGCTATAATTATATGTCATTAACATTTCCTGATGTAAGTGCTGCTCTGGAAAACTTTAAATCAATGCCACTTATCATGCAGACATATTAATGATAAGCTTTTAAGACATCTTCCTTTAAGATATCTTACTGTGTGGTTCCAAGTTTAAACTATTTCAGCTGCGAGGTTTCTGCCCTTGCTCCCATCCCTGTTGATCCATGTAATATTCTGACTGATTTAGGTCCAAATGTTATCGCTGCCAGATAATTCTTGCTTAGCTGCTGTTTTTCCACAAGTCTCCATTGGCTGCCTTTCAGAGGCACGTGAAACTGTTTTCTTGGCTTTTGTGGTGACAGACAACATCTGGCTATCAGCTTTCTCAAACACCCGATCTGGGCTGCATGGAACGCAGAGGTCTGGTTAGAGTATCAACTACATGCGAACAATAAAAGATGATAGAGGAGAGCTTTCTAACATGTTAAGACAGAAAATTTTTTTTTCTACCCAACCTATTTGTGAAAAAACACCAACACTATATCATGCTGTCATCATTACAGGTTTTAACCATGAGATGGCGCCACATCATAAAAAGAATACACACAATACTACAGCACAGTACAACCCGACAGTAGGCACTGGCCCTTAACACCACACCCCCATGTCAAACACCCACTCCCCCCACCACTTCACCTGTGGTCTATAATAACAGCCTGCTGCTAAATCCTCTGTGTGGTGCAGTGGTCATAATGAGGCTCCTACTCATTGCTGTGGTTACCACGGTTTTTGGGGGCTTGCATGCTGTAAAAAATAAAACATTGCCCATTAGTGACTCCAAATCATGGTTTATTGTTGCATGTCTATAGGTCACAAGCACTTTAACAGCTTTTTCTTTCTTGGATGGTTCCATCTGGAATATCTTAAGAGGTATACTCTTCGTTATCTCAAAGAGAGAAGTTATGATCAAAATATAAAAAAATTACACATAATCAACTCAATCTCATATTGTAAGAGCTTTTTGCTATTTATTCCTTCCTAATTATTATTATTATTTTTTACTGTTAACGCTGCATGAACGATTTGACAAATTACCTATCATATATCGTTCACTGTTTCATCACTAGTAATTTATTTCAGCAAAGACAAACACTGTCATTCACTTTATTGGAGTGTAACACAGTGAAGCGCTTAATTATTTGAAAGGATTATGTAATGCTTTCGATTTCGTCTTGCCCTTTGTATGTACCTCTACTGATATATTCTTTTATTCTTGTTCTATCATTTTTCTATTTTTTATTTCTGTACAGCACTAAAGTGCTTTAGAAATAAAGTGAAAGTGAAATAATTATTCAGGATCTCTTTCACCTAATATTACCCCTGCTGAACCCACATTATAGGCAGATATGAAGATTCTTTTATTACATTTTTAAATCATAATCAGCTTTTTTGACTTTTTTTTGTACACATATATGATACTGGGCTCCAGATGTTTCTTAGCTCTCATTGTCACATAACAATGCATAAAAAAACTGACAACATGACACAGACAATAACAACAGGCATAGCATATTTAGTTCAATGCTGGAATTTAATCTTTTTTAAAATTAGGTATGTGAGGTGAAGTAAGGTAATGGTTCTTGCCCTGTTTAAGTGGATCTCATTTCTCTTAACCACGACTTTATAATCTTCTGGTTGTGCACGACACATTCGTGTGGGCCCACACAGCCCAACCACACATAAACACACAATGCGATGTAACCTCATGAAAGATTCATTACAATTTGCGCAGGAGTCCTATAAAATATCCATAGAGTCACAGCAAGACATCTGAGTTTGCATTCAGGGCTGCCAGAAGTAATCCCTAGAGCTTTGTGTGTGTGTGTGTGTGTGTGTGTGTGTGTGTGTGTGTGTGTGCATGTTTCTCTGTATGAGTCTGTATTTATGTAAGAAAGGAGCATGTTTGCAGTATGTTTGCTCATTTATACTGTATGGGTTTATACTTTTCTATGCATGTGTGCATATGAGCTATGCATTCATTTACATCGTCTGACTTTAACAGTGTCTTTAAATACATGTAAGCACCATACCAAAAGCTGGGTAGGTTTGTGTGCATGCACATATGCAACATCTATGTGTATTCCGCCATGTATGTTACTTCTAGTGTGCACTAGTGTGTGTTCTTGAATGTGTGTGTATGTGTGTCTGAGTGATTGATTGAGTGATGCCAGCTTCCCACCACCCTCTGTCTCTTGACCTTTCCTACCAGTCTTTGTGTTTAGCAGATGATGAGATTTAATGCCAGCCAGTGCAAACAGGTTCCATCAGGATACAGCTTACACTGAGCAGTACGGGAGGCAGACAGCGGGAAAGAAATGTCCATCATGTCATTGGTAGTCTTAAAATTGAGTTTTCATTGACATTTCGACATTCTCATTTCTAAAGTAAACATCCAGTAGATTTTTCTTTTAGTTAAAAAAGAAGCTAATTTAATTTCTGCAAAGTTCATTGTGAATGTACAATAGTCTTTTTTCAAGATTTCAATTGAGTCATGTAAATGAATGGACAATTATAAAACAATAGACTGAACAAATGCAAACAGATGATGGTTCAAGTCTGAGCTTGCGTATCTAAAATACAAAATGCTACTTCGATGAGGAAAACAGATCAACGATCATCATTACATACTTTTAAAACAGAATCATAGGAATTAAGAAGGGTGGTGACAAAAACTCCCTCTTAATCAAGATATGTGTGTTTGCCTGGAAAACAACACTACAAATACCCTCGTGGGCCGTACCTAATCAAGATGAGTGCTGAACTTTTTAATTCTTCTTTAAACCTTTAAGTAACAGTAACAGTGATTTGAACGTTTTTGAAAAAATGTACACAAACTGTGTATAAAGGTACCTATCCAATTCTTTCATATTTTTTGTCATTATTCATTGATATACTGCTACCACTATAAAAAGTCCATCTCATGTCTGCATGCACTGATTTGCAGCAATGTGATTCACAGCTTGCAAGTGGTTTTTCTGTGTCCTGCCTCCTACCTCTTGCGACACTGTATGGAGGCACTGTCTAATTTAAGAACAGTGTTTTGATAATATTTTGATATTTTAATGTGTTGTGTGTTATGTAGAAAATGGTTTTAACCTGACCTGTTTTTCACAACACAGAGTATATGTATGAAATCAGCTCTAAGTGGAAATCAGAAGCCGCTGTGGTTCAGGTGGCAGAGCAGGTTGTCTACCTATCAAAAGGTCAGTGGATTGCACCCTGACTCCTCCGGTCTGCATGCTGAAATATCCTTGGGCGAGGTAGTGCACCCTTAGTTGCCCTTGATGCATCATGTGAAGTGTGAGTATGAGTGTGAACGAGAATTATAGTAGTGCAAAATAAATACCAGTCCATTTATTTCACCAATGATGAACGAGCTGTAATCTGGCCTCCCAATTTTCTCTTAAATGAGAGATTTCTATTTAAATTGGATTTTTCACTAAAACAACAAATTAATAAATTTGGCCCTGTGCCAGCAGTGTGTTCAGCTCTGGCCCCAGATGTCAGCCTAATGTGTACCATAACCCTGGAGAACCCATGGGGTCAGAGCCGACCCCATTGGTTTACTAGGGAAACCATGGGGTCAAATTTGACCCCATGGTTTCTCCAGGGTTAATCAAGCCATGTAACATGATAGTGCAAAAGTAACATGACGAAACTCTGTTCAGACACTGAATGTGCTCTATACAACATGCCACATTCACACACTTTCTCTAAACTGAGTGCTTCTTAACTACAGCCACACACATTCTCACCCTTGACATGCAGACTGGAGGAGCCAGGGATCGAACCACTAACCTTCTGATCAGTAGGTGAAAATATATTTAATGATGTAAAATATAATCTGGTGTTCTCAGGATCTATGAGACTCACCTGACTTTCATCAGACTGAATCAGTGTCAAAAACGCAGACAATGTCAAGGTAGCAGACACAGTTTGTACTCAGTTGTAAGATCTGACGAGATCAAGCATGAGAAAGTTGTACAGAATGAGCAACAGAATGAGAGCAACACAGTATTGAGGAGAGTGTGTATTGATTGCATTTCCATTTAAAGGGGTGGCAGACAATAACTGGGTTGTAAAGTGGAAGATGAAAACTAATAAGCCTGCTGTTTAAACTACAAGAGTAGAACTATAGATGGACGACATAGAAAGGATATTCCTTCTAATATATCACAGACGCCGTGTTTTTTAAATGTTATTTTGAGATGGTTATGTTATCTTGAATATTTGGTTTTGAAATTGGTCATCTATGGATAGTCACAATTTGTCATTTAGTAGTAATTCATATGCACAGAATAGCACTATTTACTCTTGCCAAATGCCACGTTAATGACTGTATGGTAAAGAATAGCTTTTGAACTGTGTGCACAGACTGAAATAAATATGAAACATGGTGAAACAGCTAAGCTAGCACAGAAGGTACCCAAGTCAGTATTTCTAAGGCGTTAGGCTTCCTTGCAGTTGCACACAGAGTTGCAGTTTTTCCTATTTCCTACTTTTTAGAGTACATTTAAAGCACACATTCCTGGTTGATGCCCTTTTAGTTTAGCAGTTGTTTAGACAGGTTAGAGCAGTCACAACAAATTGGTGAATCTGTTGACAAGACTCCAGGAAATTACTGCTCCCTGTAACAAAACACTTAAATACATACAGAGAAAGAGAGAGAGAGAGAGAGAGAGAGAGAGATTGTGTGACAAATATTCAAGAGTAACTGAATAAATGCTTTAACCTTTCACCCGCTTTGCCATTACAGTGATATTTTTGGTTTTTAGTACTGTGTCTAGACAGTTTGTATCAGATTAAAAAAAAAAAAATCTGGCTTTTTGTTTTGTTTACTATCAATATAACGGTGAGTACCATATGCATACATCTGCATAACATCAGCATAGGCAGTTGTGGAAATGCTCAGTTCAAGGCAGCCTTACTGCAGAACAGCTAGCAATACAGTAGATCCTAGTGTCCTTTGCATTTATTTTTTCCTCACAGTATGACTCGCCATCATTCAGAATGCAAAAGAAATAATCTGCTACGTGCCAAAGCTCCCTTTGTTCCTAACATTATTTCACTATTGGTCCCTGACCTTTGTTTTATCGCACTCTTTCCCCTCATCTGTTTCTCTCTCACTCTGTGGGTCATCTGACTTCCCATGGCTCCCCTTCTAAAAATTTCATTACCAGGATGGTACCTGCTGCCACGAGTCAAAGTGAATGTTGTGTCAACCTCAGGCTAAGATATTAATTACAGGTTATTGTGAGAACAATGGAAATAGGAGGTTTATGTGTCTATTTGGCAGCATGGTGGCACGGTGGTTGGCACGGTGGTTAGCACTGTTGCCGCACAGCAAGAAGGTCCCGCGTTCAATTCCACCATCAGGCCGGGGTCTTTCTGTGTGGAGTTTGCATGTTCTCCCCGTGTTTGCGTGGGTTCCCTCTGGGTACTCCAGCTTCCTCCCATCGTCCAAAGACATGCAGTTTGCGGGGATAGGTTAACTGATTAATCCAAATTGCCCATAGGTGTGAATGCAGGAATGAATGTGAGCGCAAATGGTTTCTGTCTCTCTGTGTTAGCCCTGCGACAGACTGGCGACCTTTCCAGGGTGTACCCTGCCTCTCACCCTCACAGCTGGGATAGGTTCCAGCGCCCCCTGTGACCCTGAAAAAAAGGATAAGCGGATGGATGTTTCTATTTTGTCTTCTCACACTCACTGGCAACTTCATTACCTTGTCTCACTGTGTTCTGCCTCCCTGATTGTCTGCTTTTGCCTTTGATATCTCCATTTTTGTCCTTGGGTCTGTGTGTGTGCGCGTGTTTTAGTTCCTTTTTTATTTTGATAGTCTCATGTCTTGTGTGCTTTACACTGAGTTTGACTTCCTGTGTCTTGTTTATCCTGATTTGTTGCAGCTGTCTTCCCTGGTGTTTCCCATCTCCCTAATTACCTGGTATGTATATAATGTCTCAGTTGTCCCTTGTGCTTTGTTCAGTTCAATTCATATAATGCCCAATCACAACAGATACTGCGAGGTGCTTAACATTGTAAGGTTGAAACCCCAACAATCATATAATCCCCTTGAGCAAGCACTTTGGCGACAGAGGGAAGGAAAAACTCATTTTGAACGGGAGGGAACCTCAGGCAGAACCAGGCTCAGGGAAGGGCAGTGAGTATATCTGCCAACACAAAATAAATCCCAGAATAATGTGGAGATGCTTTCACTTTTTTGTTCCACTGCACTAAGTCAGCTCTCATCAGCCTCATAGCTCTTTGTTTCCTGGATGGTAAACTGAGAGATAGTTTGAAGTTTGACATCTTGCAAGATTTATATAAAGTATAAAATTCCATTTGCTGTGTAGATAATTTAACTTTAAATGCTTACACTGGCACATATAAAAGCACATACAATAATATTTCAATAATACTGATAGACTGAAGTATGAAATGAATTCACTGTTTTGCTTTCAACCGTGTATGCTCTGTCTCAAAGTTCTTGCCTTGTTCCCAGCATCATCAGTCAGCTGTTTTCTGTAAATAAAGCTTTGATGAAATCTTTGCATACTGTTATGTTACTCTTTAAATCTTAAATTACAGTGTTTCTGCCATTACAAAGTACTCTGTTATGTCACAATGTGACCTACTGGTTTAATATGAGTTTATTAACAAAAATAGCACACACGTGTTGGTTGTATGATCACATAACAGTATGATTTTGTATGTCACTCACTGCATAGAGAGTTGTGCCGTTTTCTCAACCACATAACCAACAACAAGTTAATTTCCACCAGATTGATGGCTTTCAGTAGCTTCCAAAAATTGAACGCTGTCCTCTCTCTGCGCTCACACTAGCTGACCCTGGCATGCTCCTGGATACAGCTATTTCAGCTGTGAACCAAATAGTTGGAGGCAAACGCATAAAATGTGTCAGACTTTTTTTCCACTTTTGTATTGCAAATAAAAATGTTTTTTATCAGTGTTTATTGGAAAGTGTAAATAAAAAACTGACTAAAGCAAAAGTATAGCATTACAATGAATAGAAAGTAATCTGACTACTGATTAATCTGATTACCATAAGCCTCTAATTTATAATGCGTTACACCTTGTTACCCCTTTTGTCCAATACCACAAGACAGACGAAGTTGGGCAACTGTGCCAATAAAGAGAACAGCGGGACTTACATTCATAAGGTGGAAAGAATGAATCATTCCATACAAATGCTCATCATTCCTTTAATGGCCACTTAAGGCTTCCTCCAAAAGTGAGTGCATCTCCATAGACTCCCATTTTAAAATACACAGTTTACTGCATTTAAAAGCATGTTTACCATCTGGTATACAAACTGTTTTGGCCATCACCGACAGTTTGCTCTTTTATAACATGGATGCTGGAATTAGAGGCACAGAGCTCTTCTGTGTCTGCTTGCTGGCGTCACTGAACTGAACCTCTCATTTACATTTGTGTCTTTTGGAACATTTTAATGGCATTTGCTGACAAATGATATAATCAGTTGTGTGGGGGACTGCTCCAGAAGTTTGTTCCAGTTTTTTGGCACTTAGGTGCTACTTTGCACTTATTAGCATATATGTGTGTTGGAGTGTTGTACCTGTATGTTAGCTGACTATGTGGTCACATTAAGTATACTGTAACCCCCAGAGCTGTCCGTAGTGCTGAAACTAAAATTTTTACATTGTTTACAAGTCAATAAACTCAACAGTACCATCCTGATATTTTCACATGAATCCCACTTTGCAAGAACTGTGCCTTTTTCCACTTTAGTAAAGCATGTGCACATACTCACAACTGCCACTAACTCCTAGAGTATTTAAAAGTAGAATGGGAGGGAGAGCCTTCAGTTTTCAGGCCCCTCTTCTGTGGAACCAGCTCCCAGTTTGGATTCGGGAGACAGACACTATCTCTACTTTTAAGATTAGGCTTAAAACTTTCCTTTTTGCTAAAGCATATAGTTAGGGCTGGATCAGGTGACCCTGAATCCTCCCTTAGTTATGCTGCAATAGACGTAGGCTGCCGGGGGATTCCCATGATGCATTGAGTTTTTCCTTTTCAGTCACCTTTCTCACTCACTATGTGTTAATAGACCTCTCTGCATTAAATCATACTTGTTATTAATCTCTGTCTCTCTTCCACAGCATGTCTTAATCCTGTTTTCCTTCTCTCACCCCAACCACTCACAGCAGATGGCCCCGCCCCTCCCTGAGCCTGGTTCTGCCGGAGGTTTCTTCCTGTTAAAAGGGAGTTTTTCCTTCCCGCTGTCACCAAAGGGCTTGCGCATAGGGGGTCATTTGATTGTTGGGTTTTTCTCTGTATGTATTATTGTAGGGTCTAACTTACAATATAAAGCACCCTGAGGCGACTGTTGTTGTGATTTGGCTATATAAATAAAATTGAATTGAATTGAATTTAGCTTACGGCACAATCTTCACACTGCGGTGCTAAAATCACAGGAAATTCAGGGGCATTACAAATACAGTGATGCTTAAGACACTTTTCATGCCCATTTCAGTGCTTAGTCATGCCTTTTTAATACTCCTTTTTTCTGCAGCCTAGCTTGTGTAAATGGAAAGTTATGCTTTGGATTAGTTTTGCAAACAAGGGGATTCCCACCATGTCTCCATCTGTGAGTAGTTTCTTTTTACAGTGCCCCGTTGTAAGAGATGTTACAACGCCTTATTCTCTCTCACCTCAATTTGTGGCTCTGTGGATAACAGGCTCTAAAAGCACAGGAGACATCAGACATGCATTAGGGGTGGACAGGATCATGTCATTAGGCTATTAATATTAGAAACCTTCAACACAGTGCAGCACACAAAGAACTAGCAGTACTGAAGAAAGTGATGCCTAATCACCAAGTGGAATGTGAAAGAGAGGTAGACTTCAGAAAAAAATGGAGTGCACTGTCTCCATTCAGGACATTAGTTACCATAGAGACTAGTAAGGTGTATAGGTGTATGGCTGAAGGAATGTAATGGTAAGGTTGCAACACACCTCTCCAAACACACACAAACAGCCATCGGTATGAACAGCAACACATAATCTGAAGATTTATTGAGCGACCTTTTCAAGATTTTCGCAAACCACAAATCACATTGGGAAAGACAAACTACCTTATTTTGCAAAGGAAAAAATGTTGCTTTCATGGTGTGGCATCTAATTGGGAACACAAAGGGTCCCCCTCCCAAGACACACACATTCTTTCATAGTACTGATTTGCATTAATTGGAATTATTTTGTTGTGTAACTAGAATGATGGCTTGTTAAGGAAGGTGTAAAATATATTTTTTTAAAACTACAGAATGATAAAATTGCCTGCAACAAGTGAGAGATGACAACTGAGCACAACAGCAATCTGGGTGGGGGGACTTCAAAAGGGGAAGGTATGGAGGAAAGTGGAAATGGGATAGAACCTAGACAAAGGTATAAACAATATTATTATAATCAAAACTAAAAGAGTGGGTGAACTTTACAGAAAGAAAACATCAGCTGATTAATGGAGAAAGCCAGTAATTCTAGCAAATGAAGAAAAACCTAACAAATACATGAACATGAGACTCAAATAACAAAGTGTAAGGAAACCAGAGAACCCACAAAGACGAAAAGGAAAAAATCTACTTTAAAAAATTCAACTAAAAACTAAACTATAAAAACAAACTGTGTTTTCACACAAGAGTTGGAAAAAAAACTTGTATGAACACACAGACATGTATATTAATTTATCATGTTTTTTTTTATATTCTTATATATATTCTTTATATTACTGTAACAAAAACTCCTGTTCATAACCAAACAAATCAATAATAAATGCATATATTCATTGCTGTTCTTTATTACAAGCTACAGGTGTCAAGAACCGAAGTTCAACACACAAGCTGGACCCAGGAGCAGAACACACACACAGCGGTACGAGAGAAAAAATAAACTTTATTATAACTGAGAGTGTCCCGGGAGAGTAGAAGGGAGAAAACACACGGAACCAGAGAAACCGAGGGACCGGGAGAAGAATCGCGCAGGAAACGCCGAGAGCGGGACCGTGGGAGGCTGAAACAGAAAAAGAAAAAAGGATTATTGGGGTGCGGGTAAACCGGCAGCATACGAGGGGAGGTAGTGTACGCGTCTTACGATGATAGCGGGGCCAAGGGAACCGGAGGGAGGGGTGAGGGTCCGTGGGGAGAAGCTCCAGAAAGGGCGAGGCGGCTGGGGTTGATCGTGATCCAAATTCTGGACAGGCAGGTGGACAGGCTGGTGACTCAAAACACGCCGAGCAGTGATCTGGGTATACAAGGCAGAGTTAGTACTAGTTCACACGGATAGGATTGCCTAAGGACTTTCCCGTAGGTGTGCGTTACCGCTGAAGGACGATTACGGACTGGCGTGGAGCAGCAGGCTGGGCAGGATTAAATGGTCCACCTGGTGATCGCCTGGGATGGGATGCAGGTGTGGAGTCAGCGGCCACGCCCACGGGAGTGGGCATCCCATCAGCACCTCAGACGCCGGGCCGCGGACCATGACAACAGGTTTATTGTATAACACAAAGTAATCAATTACAGACACCAACACCGACACATAATTCCAAGAATCCTACATGCAGGGTATATGTAATCATGCCATTCGTTTTGACAGCAGTACTACATATAATATACTTTGTAAGGATTTGGGTGTAATTCCCAAAAGCTGTTTAGGTATTGATAATCCTGATGACCTAGGCAGTTTATTAAATTCAGTTTCATCCAGATTGATTAATGCTTCCAGGAAACAAACACATATCATATCATTAAGAACCAGTAAGTTTTATTAGGCACTGAAAACTACATTTTAAGTTTAGAAAGATTACATGGAAAATTTTAGGACATAACACCAAAAAACATGTCCCAACACATTTTGAATGGACATGTCTGTAAAAGGATATACAGTATAGAGGTTTCTGCACATTAAGTGTGATACAATCAGTGGACATGAGGGGAAACTGTGCATTCCCCCACTGTTTGGTGAGCGGTTTCCGTCACTCGTAAACTGATCATAAGAAAACCAATGCACAAAAAAACAAAACAGAAAATCACATTGTCCTGTGCATTCTTAATCATCCAGTTAAAGAATCTTAGAATATTGTGATTGCATATTAGTAATCAAGAAACTGACCCCACAGCCCACTGTTAGTCAGTGGTGCTAGTTTCAGTCATTATGCAAATGCACTGTTTAAAGATTTGGGGAAACTAGCAGTCAGCTGAGACTGAAGAAGTCACTGGGATAAGTGAGGAAATGTTTCTCTTACTGAAAACGATACATCCAGATAAACAGAACAAACTTTTTGTGATTTCTTTGGTCACTAGTAGATCACGATTGCCTGTCATTTGCATGAATGACACCAAGTTGTCTGCCAAGACTCACTTGAAAAAACT
This sequence comes from Mchenga conophoros, assembly GCF_057382185.1. Classification (NCBI taxonomy): domain Eukaryota; kingdom Metazoa; phylum Chordata; class Actinopteri; order Cichliformes; family Cichlidae; genus Mchenga; species Mchenga conophoros. Next base: position 63,204,768 of record NC_140532.1, on the reverse strand, counting down.
TGAGAAAGGTGTTGTGCAAACTGTAACTGTCATGTCTGCTCCCTGAAGTAATATCGTAACATGGTATCAGAAGTGAACTGATAAGGCTATAGAAGAGTGTCGCACACATGGAAGGGCTTAAGCCGCCAGCTGGACTTGATTTGCTGCAAGGGAACCTCTCGGAAAATTGGAGACGGTTTCGGCAACGGTTCGAGCTGTATCTCGCGGCTACAGGAGGGGCTAGCAAGCCACCCAAGGTACAGTCTTCACTATTTCTTCACGTTGCTGGAGAGGAAGCGGTTGAAGTGTACAATACCTTCACGTTTGCGGAAAATGGTGATGAGCATAAGCTGACGAAAATAGAAAATAATGGAGAAATTTGAGGAATACTGTAACCCAAAGAAGAACATAACCTATGAAAGGTACAAGTTTTTCACGTGTGTGCAAGGGGATATGCCAATTAGCCAATACATCACAGAGCTAAAACTAAGGGCCAAGTCACGTGAATTTGGACAACTGCAAGAATCCCTCATCAGAGATCGCGTAGTGTGTGGAATTACATCGGATGCAATGAGAGAAAGGCTGTTAAGAGAAGATGATATTACTCTTCAAAGACATCTTCAAAGAATTTGCTGATGTGTTTGAGGGGATAGGTTGCCTTGAGGGAGATAACAAAAAAGTGATGGCTAAAACCTAAGACGGTGTCATGTCTGCTCCCTGAAGTAATATCGTAACAGTAACTGCACAATGATCACCTTTAAAGTAAATGTTGTACCTTAGCACTGCATTCATCATGCAACATTCAGTTTCCATTGTTTTACTTCTTCTGTTAGAGCAGCTGGTAGTTGTGTACCATGTAAACTTTGGGCAGCTGTTGTAGCAACCAAAGAAGATTAGTGCAAACCAGCTATATTTTTCCTTATGACCAGTGGCTGCCTGTGTAACTGGGATCTTATTAAGATAATTAAGATATGATTAGTGTCTACAAATCCTGAGTAGGGAGGATTCACATCAATTGCTTCAGTGCTTGATTGTGGTCATGTAAATGAACAACAGAAAAAACGGACATAACAATTGTGATCTCACCCATTTTGATGCTTCAGTGTCCATATCAGTGTTTTTTTTTTCCCCTTTTTTGACCCAGAAGTTACAATATTTGGATGACTTGATAGAGATAGCTATCATTAACTAGCTGCATATATAAATGATATGGGGAAAATGCAGATACCTGCTACTTTGTTCCAAGTCTAAAGAGCTTGGAAAGAAAAGCATCTCAACTTCTTTAAGTTGGTTGAAGACTTTGTGCCAAGTAACAGATTAATAAAAAACTAGAATTTCATAAGCACAAACATATTGGATAGTCTGTACCAAACACCAAGCCATATTATTGTTACATAATTTCAGTTTAGTGACTCCAGTTAGCAGAGGTAGGGCCTTGCAGATGTGGATTGGCTCTAATGGCCTATATGGGGATACCTTCCAAACAAAGCAGCCCCTAACTCCAGTATCCAGGGAGATGAGTTATATAAAAAAAATCACTCCACTCAGATAAAAACTATTTTTGTAGTGTTTTTGTAATGCTCAAAAAATGGAGTCTGTGGGGATTGATTTGCTTCTGGAGAAACTGCAGTGTAGCCACAGAGGGCTCAGTTAACAGATCTTCCATTAGCAACTGGCACAAACTAAGTTTCTAGTTTTGCTGATTGTACTAGTTAAAAACATTCTGAAAGGTTACAAAACAGAGTGATCACTCCCCACGATGATGAACCTTGATTACTGGCAAACAACAAGCCCACTTTATGTAGTATAATTCTGGTTACAGAATGTCCGAGTGTGTGTATATATTGTGCTTTATCTTCGTTGTAGCCAAATGCTAAACTAATTAAAGCAAAAGTCAATAAGGATAACAAGATAATTTCATAATCTACATTGTCATAATTGCATTAAATGCTTCTGCAGAGATTCACTGAACCTGCTCCTGTACTTGCTGCCAGTGCATGATGCTTAAGAACACATAATCAGCTTATACACTTACTTTACTGGTTGTACTTTCCAGTGCCTTATACTGAGGAGAAATCCTTGGGTGATTTTTTTTAAGCTTACTTGGCTGGACGTCGTATAAACAGAAACACCAAGCAAACGGAGTCATCCCCTTACACTGAGATTTTTTTCAACAGAGCTCCACAAAGGCTTTGGTTCTGCATCTAATCCATCACAGCACTCCCAGCAAAGTGCTAGGAGTTCATTTCCACCGTGGCTGCGCAGGAAACCACACCCTGCTAATAAGCAAATGCTCTTACTCGTTCAGGGACAAACAAACTCACAATCAGCCGGGAATGCAGCTCACCGAAGTGTGGTGTGCATTCAGGTGTAGCCACTGATCCCTGTTGTGAGTTTGAGTGGGAGGTAATCACACGACAGATGTTCTGTTTATTGTATTCGGAACCAAGAAATAAAAAATAAGACTTAAATATGTTTTTATATATTTTTCAGTGATGTGCTCATGCACCTGCAGTAAGTTATTATAAATGACTATAGTGGCACATCCTCTTTGGAAACAAAGCATGCAAACAATGAATTCTTTAAAGGTTTAGTTCCTCCTTATTCTTCAGTAAAGTCTGAAACAGAAAGCTAAAACATGGTCATTCATTTCCTTTACATTCTGATTAAGTCTCATTATGTCTTTTAGTTTACATTTATGCAACACGGCCCCTTTAACCTCTTCAGTATTAGTATTGGATCTCACAATATATTTATAATAGTGAAATGACAGGCTTTTATCTTCCATTTAATTACACCTCCTGCATAAATCAGATGGTAGCATACCTATAGGGACCAGGAAGCCAAAGCTTTGGCAGATAAAAAGGTCCTCTATAGTGTTTGACTGAAGTTAAATATTTAAACTCCAGGTATTGCCTTTCATAATTTTACACATAATAAAATAAGAGAGGAACTTCAATCAAAGACTCTTTTGGACTACTGAATAGTTTATGTCAGTGTAAAAAAATCCCCAAAGCTAACAAACAAAAAAACTGGGCATTTTGTAAGCCTAGTCCCCCTCCATTGACTCCTCACCTCTGTGCTGATCGTTGGGGGCCTGATACACACAATTTTTCACTTAACTTAACACTTTTTCTTGGCTGTGTACATGCTTTTTTAAAATTTCACACAGCTTGGGGTGTGTAGGTTGCCAACTTTCCCACAACCAGAGGTAGGTAGGGTAGCCGAAAATTGTACTCAAGAAAGAGTAGCACTACTTCAACATAGTTTTACTCAAGTAAAAGTAAAAAGTATCTGTCCAAGAAATTACTCAAGTAAGAATAAAAAAGTATTTAGTAAAAAAAGCTACTTTCCTGTCTAACCAATAAATATTTTGTAAAACCACCTGTTGTCTCTGTTCTGTCCAGTTTTGGTACTGACCACATATACGACACATCCTATATGAGCACACAGCAGGAAGCCCAGTATGTATTTTTATTTAGCACCCAATTATTGTTCTGTACAGTCTCTTCCTGCCACTTGTGTGGGATCGAGAACTCCAAAGTCTTAGTGCAACAAACAGAGCTGACATCTTAATAACAGCGAAGACTCTTTCATGTGACATGAACTACATACAAGCATCGTAAGAATAGCTTCTGCCAGAAAATGTCTATATGCTGCTCTATGAACTAAAGCAGCATTATTTCTGCAGAGTCCTGTGCGTCTGGCCGAAGAAGCAGAGAGGAATAAAAGTATGCTAGATGTACTCATGATGAGCACATCATGAGTACATCTATCTATAGCTCTTTTGCAACTGAATGTCAGCCTTATTCTCAAAGTGAAAAGCTCAAATTAATGGGTTTCTCTGTGTATATCACAGAAATACAAAGGTTGAAAAGTGAAGGCAACGGAGAAGTTGTTGGTGTGTGTGTGTGTCTTTTCTTTTTTTTTTTTTTTAAAGAGACTTGATTGTATTCAAGTATGTGGAAAAACAGCCTTCCTGCTTCCTTCCTCCATGACCTCGATGCCCATTACCAGATTGAAGCATACAATGGGGGACCATATCCTTGGAGCCACTAGAAGGATGCAGTTTTTAGTGTTTTGTTGTTTACAGTATCAACACAATGTCAGGTTAAATTATTAAGGTGAACTTAAAATTGTGTTTCGCTCCGAACTTTAGGATATCTGTCTACTAAAAACAAAACATTACGCACACTCCTGCACCTGCCTGAGCAGCCACATTTGCTTTTAATGAGGCAGAAAGCCAAAGTCTTTTTAATGCACTATTTAATGCAAAAATGCTATTAGCATAAAAATATTTTAATCATGGAATTCGTTGCTCAGAGTAGACACTGTGTTCTTGGTGAAATGCATAAATGCTCCATAAGTTGGCACAATGCTCCCTGGCTAAGCGTTAACAGGTGAATCTGCAGAATATGCTGATTTATTCTTCATCGAGGTGCAGTTTGGCAATGTTGAAGCTGCAATTCAACTAATTTATTTATATAGTGTATCATATTATATAGTATGAATTCAAAATGATAATTATTAATGGCTGTGTTACAGAAAGCACGTTTCCAAAATCCCTGAATACAGCGTACTGAATTATTAATGCTTTTTCAATTCAGAAAGTCATTACTAACTGCTGCTTTAAAAACCCTTGTGTACATGTTATCTCTGTAGGATGTTTAAACATTTAAGTAGTTTAAAAGCTGCTAACTTTAGGTCTCATGTTTGCATGAGAGAGGCATCATTAGTGGTATGAAATATGGAGAATCCTTAATCTTATTTATATACATGCCAAGGAAAAGAATAAACAGTCTTGGATAATTTAGAGACTGATGTATTCATGAAGCAAATGCTGCATTTCTTCAGAATGAGAGTAAGAGACGGGCAAAGAACAAACACCTTTCATGTAGAGCAAGCCTATTCAAATGGCGGCCTGTGGTCCTGGCAGAAACACAGAGAAAACGCAAAAAATGAATTCATTAATTAATTTTTAAAAAATTAAAAATTCCTACAGCGTAGTGTAGACTGTGAATGCAACACTCCTAGTAGCCTAGCAATATTTAACCCGCAATGCACCGTGATGTAAACATATTAAACAATCATCGTAATATATGATGCGACAACAGCATGTCTTTCTCACTCCAAAAGCGCAAAATTGACAATGAAAACTGTCGGTTTAACCCTGCCTGGACTGACAAATACTTATTCATTTTACCGAGTTTAATAATCTTACAACCGGAGTTGTACTACCATGGTGAGGGTCCTGTACAGCCCAAGAGAGAGCTGCAGCAGCTTCCCTTCGTGTTTGCTTCTTGGCGAAGAAGAAAAGGCCTTTCACAGATTCTGAAACAATGAAATACTGCATGCTGGCCGTGGTGGATGCGGTGAAAAGTGAGGGTGACATCTGCTATTAAAAACGTACCCCTGTAGGACAGTTCAAATATTAGTAGAATTGAAGTTCTGGCGTCAGACGAGTTTGAAATGCTGTTAGATGACCTGAAGAAAACTGATGTAATGTCTATAGCAGGAGATCACAGACAGAACTGATAATGCACAGTTGTGCGTATATGTCCGTTTTTTGGATGGGAAATTGCTCGGTTTACTACCGTTAGAGGGACACACAGCTGGCGAAATGATGTTTGAGAAGATTTAAGCTCTTTTTGAGGAAAATGGTCTGGATATGAAGCGTGTCTGTATACTTGTGACCGATGGGGCTCCATCCATGGCAGGAAAAGTGAGTGGTCAGCGAAATATTTATTTTAATTTGAAAGGGAATTATCAAAATGTTTTTTGTTATTATTATTTCAAATGTGCAAAAAATAGTTTAGTTATAGCTCCCTTTTTTTTTTAAATGGACCTTTTGGTGTGCATTTGTGAGAGGTCACCAAATTCAAATTCAAATTCAAATTCAAATTCAAATTCAAATTTTATTTGTCACGTACACAGTCATACACAGTACGATATGTAGTGAAATGCTTGGACAACTGCTCGTGACCTAAAGAGAACAAAAAAGGAAAAGGCTATGAATAAGATAGGAAATAAATATGAAAAATTAAAAAGGGTAAATTTAACTAGGAAGGAATAAAATATAAATTAAGGTTAAAAATGAAATAACTGTACAACACAAATTAGAATGAAGGGTAAATTTAACTGGGAAGAATAAGATAAAATATATAAATTAAAGTTGAAAATAAAATAACTGTACAACAAAATACACAATACACAATATAGAACTATATAAGAATGTATGAAGAAATCTAAATATAAATAAATATATACACAATAACAGCAGCTGTACAAGTATTAACTGGAAATGAAGAATATAGTGACCAGTGTTGTGCAAAAACAATGTCCAGAAAGTCCAGTGTGTGTGTAAGAACCATATGTGTGGGTCAGTACTGTGTGGTGGTGTGATTGAGAGACCGTATCGCCTGCGGGAAGAAGCTCCTCCTCAGTCTCTCTGTGTTGGTCTTCAGGGAGCGGAATCGCTTTCCTGACCTCAACAGAGAGAACAGTCTGTTGTTGGGATGGCTGAGGTCCTTCACGATCTTCCTGGCCTTGGTCCAGCACCGCCTGCTGTAGATTGAGTGCAGGTCAGGGAGCTCGGAGCGGATGGTGCGCTCAGCTGACCGCACAACCCTCTGTAGAGCTCGTCTGTCCTGCATGGTGCTGTTCCCGAACCAGGTTAAGATGTTTCCCGCCAGGATGCTCTCTATGGTGCACGAGTAAAAGTTCCTGAGCACCTTGGAGGGCAGTTGGAAGTCTCTCAAGCGTCTGAGGTGGTAGAGACGCTGACGGGCCTTTTTCACCACGGTGTTGATGTGACAGGACCATGACAGGTCCTGCGTGATGTGAACTCCGAGGTATTTGAAGCTGTCCACTCTCTCCACTGGGCACTCGTTGATGACAGGGGTCTGGTAGTTCCTCTCCTGCTTAGTGCTGAAGTCCACTATCAGCTCCTTTGTCTTACTGACGTTTAGAAGGAGGTTGTTCCTCTGGCACCAGTTCTCCAGATTCCTAATCTCCTTCACGTAGGCCATCTCGTTGTTATCAGAGATCAGGCCCACCACGACGGTGTCGTCAGCAAACTTGATGATGGTGGTGGAGCTGGTAGTGGCCACACAGTCATATGTGTACAAAGAGTACAGCAGGGGGCTCAGAACACACCCCTGGGGGGCTCCAGTGCTGAGAGTGGTGGAGGCTGAGACATGTCCGCCCATCCTTACTGCCTGTGGTCTGCCAGTTAGGAAGTTGGAGATCCACTGACACATAGATGAGCTGAGTCCCAGATGCTCCAGCTTGGTGGTGAGTGTGGAGGGAATTATGGTGTTAAATGCAGAGCTGTAGTCTATGAAGAGCATTTTAACATAATTCCCCCTTCTAGTGTCCAAGTGAGTGAGTGATGTGTGGAGGAGATGAGAGATGGCATCGTCTGTGGAACGATTTGGATGGTAAGCGAACTGTAGTGGGTCCAGTGTGTCTGGTAGTGAAGAAATGATGAAGTCTCTGACCAGGCGTTCAAAGCACTTCATCACTACTGAGGTGAGGGCTACAGGGCGATAGTCATTGAGAGAAGCAGGGTGGGGTTTCTTCGGGACAGGAACAATGATGGACTCTTTGAAGCATGTGGGGATCACCGACTGAGATAAAGAGATGTTGAATATCTCAGTGAACACAGGAGCTAGCTGGTATGCGCAGTCTCTTAGGATACGACCTGGGATGCCGTCTGGTCCTGCTGCTTTCCTGGTGTTCACTCTCTTGAAGGCTCTCCTTACTTCATGCTCGGAGATGACGAGCACGTTTCCGGTGCTGGCAGTATCTTCCTGTCTGCAGCCGTTAGCGCCGCTAACACTAGCATTGTTGGAGAAAGTGTTCAGCTCGTCTGCCAGAGTCACGGCCGCGTTCGTCATACCGGTTGTTGGTGCTTTATAGTCCGTTATTGTCCTTAGTCCCCGCCACAGGCTCCTAGAGTCACTCTGTTGGAGTTGTGACTCTAGTTTCCTCCCGTAGCGCTGCTTCGCCTCTTTCACCGCCCTCCGCACGTTATATGACGCGGCTTTGTACGGGTCCATGTCCCCCGTCATGAGTCCCGTGTTGTAGGCAGCGGTGCGGGATCTCAGAGCGTCGCGGATGGTTTTATCCACCCACGGCTTCTGGTTGGGAAACGTTGTGATAGTCTTTGTCTCCACGGTATCATCCGCTAGTTTCCCGATGAATCCCACAACCGCTTCCGTAAACAACACCACCAGATTTACAGGGGAAAAGGAATAAAAAAAAATACTTGTTTTTCAGTACAGTTGTGTGGGTTTGAAATTGATCATGATCTGCTGCTTACTGGCTTCAAAAAAAAAAAAAAATCTGGCCCAGATAAATTCCTCGGTTTGAAAATCTGGCCCAACTAACTTCGTAGTTGAATAGGCATGATGTAGAGCATCAACAGGATATATTCACAGATGAAAGTTTTAGACAATCCATAATTTTATCAGGACACGAGTGAAGTAAAATCTGTTACTTTTACCTGCTCATTATCCAAAACAAGTGCATGTTAAAATGAGTACAGCATCAACAGTAGTGCATTCAAAGGGAGGAAAAGAATATCACAAAGGAGAGCTGTGCTTGAAGGAAATATGGGAGGGTAAGACATCAAGTGAACAGTCAGTGATAATTCTATTGTATTAGGTCAGATTCAAAGCAGAGGTCTTGGTTCAGTCAGGGAATGGCTAATAGGAAAATCTAATTCAAATCCTGTCTAGATTACATTATGAATTCACTCCAGGCCATAAGAAAAGAACCTTTCAATTCATGGGGTGTGTCAGATACTGGAGATAATGGATGGGCTGAAGCTTTTCCCGGAAACGATAAAATTATGAAAGTATTCCAGTTTATTCCAATGAATGCTGTGATATTGTTTTATTGAGCTGAATTAGACATTTTCTCCAATTAAAGAGCTGCAAATGTATCTGCAGGTTTATTCAAGAATACAAAGGTTGGTGAGACTGAGGAATTTATATCTCTGACATTCACACAAAACACTACACATAATCAGAGAGATGGTTCAGCGGCTATTGAATGAATCCACCGTGGCCATTGTCCAAATCAGACTGGAGGCTGAAGGGATAAAAGGAGGCATTGAAGGGTTTTGATTGCACTGAAGGTCATTTTGTGTGAACGGGAGTGCTAACCACCACTTGAAGGAAAGATTTTTATGAATGGTAACAGTTTCTGTCTGAACAGCGTTCTCCAAAGAACAACAGTCAAGCCACAAGTTCTCTGTCTGACAAAACAAGAGCAACACAATTTCTTTGGCTTCTTTTGAGACATTCAAGTCACAAAAAATAGCTGAACGAGGGAATTAGGCCAATCTGTTTTACCTTGTTCACTCACAACTTAAAACATTTGAACAAACTATCATAGACCAAATACAAGGTGTGATCTAACAAGCGCTTTGGTGAAATAAAGATCACTTTCACATCACACCAGTTTAATTAATGTAACGTGAAGTGATATTACATTTTCTATTTGTTTTCCCAAAACATCTAAACATATCCAGGGATTTACAAAAAAACATTCAATCATATTGTGGGTTATGTTTAGCTGGAGAGATTCTAGGTTAGGCACATGTGGAGTCTGAGTGCTGAAAATAGCCCAAGTTTAGTCCAGTCAGTTAAAATAACATGTCTTTGTACCTTGACATTTGAGTTTTTACTCCACATACATAGATCTATGTGTAAATGACATTCCTGTGTCATTGTGTGTGGCTCTGGATGTCTATGTGCAGACCCCAGGACAGTCGGTGCAGAGTTGAAAACATTTTTTCTATAGAAATACAGCTAAAGAGATTGCAATTCTATAGCAACTGCTTTGTAGAGATTGCTCTATTATTATAACCTACAGTTACCTTGTTGTCACCTTTAACACTCTGAGGTCCTCACACGTTGAGAGCAGAGCAGTAGAAAATTGTACATTTAAAGATCAAGCAAAAACAAATACCTGAATCTCAAATATCTGTTGAGATGATCTAAAATGTGATTTTTGAGTCAGTATAATCAGTGCAGCAGGTGTAGAATTCGTGCATGCAATGTTGTTTGGTGCAAGAACCTAAATCAAAATCACCACACAACTGAGCTCTGAGGGCTTTTATAGAATGCTGACAGACTGGACCCAGGTGCTGCCGGTGCCACTGATGGAAAGAAGCCACAACAGCTCCCCAGTGCCCACAAACGAGACCTGCCACACCAACAGGCCATAAGGGAGACCAGACTGTGATGTCATCGTAAATGTGATGTAGCATGTGTGTTAAAGGCTTGGACACAAGCTCATTATTTTACTTCAAATATGATGAAACCATTTCTCCATAGACAACCCAACCAGGCATGTGACAGCATGTGTTTTATCTCTTAAGGTCCAAAGAAGGTACTGAAATAAGAGAAAGCACACAGATTGATAAAGATCCTGTAACCGTGCAACAGTTTTTTTCTCATACGTCATTTGCTGTTGATTTGCCCTTTAATAATTTAATGCTCCATTGCTCTCTAAGAACATAATGTGGCACACAGCACTTTCCTGCAATACTTAGCCAGGAACAATTGCGGAGGATGCACATAACAGCATCTATGCATATGGTCTATGTATTGAATTCTCTTCAGTGACAGACCACACATGCTCAACAATTTCTGCACTAGGAAGTGTGTTTGGCCACTGCATTGGAAGACGTGGAGCTGATGCTGTTATGAGAGAGAGCTGGATGATCAACCCATTATTTTATGTTCTGCTGTAACTGAGTCTCATCGACTGTTGTCTAGAAAAAAGGACTCACAAAGCTGAAAAAAGCCATGCAAGTAGCCTTTAAATTGAAGCCATGAAGCTTCTTTGATTTGTGAAGTTTTGCAATCATTTATACTGGAGTGCAATCACCATCAAATTTATGAAATCATCCCTTGACTATTTTTTCTTTTCTTTTTTACTATGTTCATCTAGTAATTTGGCCAGAAATTACAATAGAGTAGGGTCAGGTTAGGATGCATTTTAGCCACCTGCTGAACAGGCATAGTTTCAGAAACTAGAAGGTATTACCTTTCAGATCAGGTTGTTTACATGCACTTAGCTTTCTGCTAGAAGATTTGGATTAGGGTAACATCCATCCATCTGTCCATCCATCTTCTCTCATTGGGACATTTCTGAAAAATCTCCCGTAAAAAGTGTCCAGGAGGCATCCTAGTTAGATTCATCAACTGGATCCTTTTGATGTGGAGGAGTAGCGGGTCTGTAGTACTTCATGAACAATGTAAGGTGTTAAAAATAACATGTTAGTGTAATCACATTACATTTCTTGATTCCCCTCAGAAGATCCTCATTTCTTCTGCTTGTATAGATGAACTTAATCTTTTGAATCTGATGTTCAGCTCTCCTCTCCAGTACCCCGACACAGAACTCCCAGGAGAGGCTAAGGAATATGATCCTCCCAAAGTTGGAGGGAGGTGACCTGGTGGAAGTCAAGATGTTAAGGTTAGGGTTGGAACTGCTGCAACAAGATGCCAAAAGGTTCCAGAAAAGCAAAAGGACAAAAATCGAATTGACAAAATGCTTTTAAGTTTTTAGTAGTTTTTTAGTGAAGTTTTGGGGATCAAAATCACATTTCCTCATGAATAATATATATAAGTCAAAAGTACATCTACACCTCCTCCACTTTTTTCAGATAAACTTGATCTTTTCATGGCCTGGAACTTGTTTAGGCTAATGTTTGTACTAAAGTAGGAAAAAATTAATATTTACATATTATCTCCATCTAGGGAGACAGTCACATCTAACACACACATCTAGAAGGACTTTCCTGCCAGGATCTCAAATGCTAAATTGTGTGTTATAATTTGGAGAATTCAGACAAGCACACTGTAACCTTTCCCTCTGATTTGCTTTTCTTGCTCGCTCCTGACTGGATTTCTTGTTTCTGTTGGCAAGGCATGGGTCACAGTTTTCCACACTGGATAGTGCAGTTCACATGCTTTGCATGGTTCAGAAGATATTTTATATTTCATATTTCTATTTGGTGCAAGGCAAATAGAAATATGAAATAGAAAAAGGTTTTTAGAGTGGTAGGCGGTGTTGCTATTGCATCTTGATGGAAAGCTCCTAGACAAAGTCAGCAACTTAATACTGGCCATAATGAAATGTATTAAGGTGAGCTGAGGATTTTTCAACAACTTGTATCACATTAAGGCAATTTTTCCAAGGCATAAAAGTAATGTGATACAAATTGCGGTTGTTGGACCTCTGACTGACAGAAATGACCAATTTAAAGTGAGAGAGAAAAAGACAGCTAGCTAGCAAACACTGATTTAAACACTGAATGAACAATAAAGAATGCATTTACAGAATATAGAAGACACTGACAGAAAATATACAATGCTTTATTCACATAGAATCTACCAGAGAGGTCTATAGTTTTTGAACCCTGTAATCACTAACCCCTAAATTGCAGGGATACTCAGACTCGGGAGCTGGTGAAGACAGCAAAATGGAGAATGATTAATATTTATCACGTCTCCTATCAGCAGAACTCAAATGCTTTTCACTTGACAGTCGACTGTGCACAAATAATGCATCTGTCCTTCTGCTGGAGGATGGTGATCCAGGTCAGGAGTCCTTATAACTAAATGACAAAATAGCTTGTGTCTCAGCAGCCCATGTGAATGCTCCTTGGTGTATAGTCCTGCCATCAGTTGGATACATTAGCATTGTACTGGAATATTGTAACTACTGTAATGTTGTCCCTAAAGTGGATGGCACTGCAAACACATGAAATTCAACAATGCATGTCTATGCTTTTCATTGGCTGCTGTGCATAGCTGTGTAACTCAAACTGCTAAGACATTTTTATCTATCAAACACAAAGAAAGTAAGCTTGATTCTGCTTTATTTCTGTATGGCTGTTTCTATTCTTATGTCACAGTGCACTAAAACAGAAATGGTGCTGCTACTTATTTAGCTCTTTCAGTTGCTAATGTCAACATGCAGGTACTCCCACTTAGAAACAGTGAAAAAAAAAAGAAGAAGCAGGGAGCACTGTCTTTGTCTTTCCTCGTTTCATCTGAATTCCTTTGAGAGGCATGTTACGCCCCTAGTCTAGGCGGGTAGGGACGCACATAAGGTTGGAGGAGAGAGAGACAAATCCCCGCCCTGGTTCCCAAGCCAAACATCCAAACCAGTTGTGAGTAAAAAAAGTGATTTTATTTAAGGACAAGAAGCATAGCTCCAGGGTGAGCCCAGGCCAAAATAATAAACAAAACCAACTAAGTCCCACCAGAAAAGACTAACTAAACCCTAAGAAAGAAAAAAGAACAAACAAATGACAGAGCTATCCCTCGCTCCCTGACCAAGAAAACAGGAGAAAACGATTCCAAAAGAAAAGGCAGCTCACCCCTTCCGCTTCAGCCCACGAGTGCCTAAGCTCTCAGCTAATGCACTAGGAGCGGCTTTTACAATTCACACTCCCACAAATACACAAGATAAACACAGGCTGGGAAAACCAGGGTCAGGACTGCGACGGCTGTCAGGCTACTCGCTCGTTCCACACTCTCTCTCTCTCTCTCTCCCTGGAGCTGTCAGAGCGGCTTTTTGAATGTGGTCACCTGTTCCATGGTCCAATCAGCTGCTCACTACTCTTCATTAGGGGAGGGACCTGTAAAGAGTCTTAAACACAGTAAAGAGACACAGAACAAACAGCCCACACAGTGTTCTTATGGCCACAGCCGTAACAAGGCAGCCCTGTCAGCTTATGTTGAGCAGGAAAAAAAAACACACTCCGCCCATTGGACATACCCCTGTTCTTCTAATGCAGCCTTTCAAATTTTTATCAACACAGTTGCCGCTGTGAGAAATTCTAGTGTCTTTCTTTTCTTCAGAGAAGTGTAGACTGTTGTAACTTATAGTGGGGGTTTTAATGCAGACTGGGATGGGAGAAGAAAGTTTTTGAAAGTCATCTATTAACAATGCACACAATTATGAGCACTGATGCAGCCATTTCATTCCATTAATGACCTGCACAATCTACTGAGGGCAGTGCAAAATAATGGGTCAAAAACGTGGAGCGAGTCATCTACCAGCTACAATAATGCTGTATGAGCAGAGTCGTTTTTGTGCATATGTTTCTCTCTTTAGATCAAGAAGAGAGAGCTGAAGATATGTTCTGATGAGAGGTAGGGGTTTGGTGCTGGGTCGTAGAAACTGGAGAAAGCCATTCTCTGGATAAATCTGATAGGTGAGGTGGAGTGCATGATTCCAGAGAACAGCTGGGTTATTATAAACAAGTCTGCTGTATCTAAATGCTGATCGGTGTAACTGACGGGTAAGTGAAACGCACAGTGTGACACATGCAGAGAGGATGACCCAATGTTCTGTTTTAGTGTTGAATATTTGTGCATTTTGCAGTAAAGTGAATACCACAGAACAAAGTAAATCACACCTGGATGATTCATTTAGGCACTCATCTCCAAACTCTGTCCTCAGCTCCTGTTAATATACATCCGTTAAGACAAGCTGAAAAAAAATTATTCCTGGAATTAACAACCTTCATCTCCAACACCAGGACACAAATGGGAAAACGACATATTTCTCCTCATAACTAAATCGGAATGAAGAAAATGTGAAGACATAATAAAACCTTTCAGCTACTGAACAAAGTACAATAATATCACAGACTTTGAATATAACAAAGTCTGAAAGTCTGTGACCTTCAAAAATATTGGCAGGTTAGGTTTTTGTGACATATATATCCTGTTTCTAGGACCTGAAAGGGTTAACACAAAACAAAGTGCTCCATCTCTGGTTTTCCAAGAAGAGCTTCAAACTGCTGTTAAATTATTAGTTTCTAAAATAAAAGATTTATTTTTTCCCCTGACAGAAACATACAATTTCACATTAATTGATGATTATTGTTATTTTATTTTTATAGCTGGTTGAAGTGATCCATCTTAAAAGTGTCTGTTTGCATTACAGAAACAACAGGGAACTGATTAACCTGCTAGCACCCTCCTGTCCTCTGTGACATACAGGTTAAGGTGATGACTATGAACAATGACATATCCAGTTCAAATGGGGACCTCTGTTGATTCTCTCTCCCTTATTACTTGTCTCCTTTCTACTGTAGCTATTTAATAAAAGAACCCAGAGAAAACCTGTTCCTGGAAAGTACTTTTATCTACATTTGTTTAGCCAGTCACATTATGAGGGAAACATAATTGCTGCAAAGGTTACATTATGCTTTATGCTGGGAACTTGAGTCCATGTGTGGTTAGAAATAGCCAATAAAAGCACTTTGGGTTAAGTTAGCAAATAATAGCAGTTTTAGCTAAATGCCTCTTTCCCCCATCAATTTTAAAACCACGATCTATCCCTTATCTTACACAAAGTGCCCTGAGGACCTATCCCATTAAAATGGTAATAGCAGTTACAGAGTTACATTTCACAGCCAATTGGTTGATCTGTGAAATATATCCAAATATTTCTGGGAATGAACACAAAATAATCAGATACCTTAGTTAATCTAATTTTTGCTGTCCAGAATGCTTCTGTGTCACAGTATGTTTGGTGGAGGACTCAATTGCAGGACTCAGAACTAGTGAAAAAGTGGACGGTTTATTTACAGTGTAGCACCAGGTAAAGATATATACATAGTGTAATGGGAGAACACGGGGGTCCAGGGAATCCAAGGGTGGGGCGGGTGGTCCAGGGCAGGCACATGCTCACCATCTTCTTCACACCGTCTTTGACTCAAAACTCAAGCAGTCCAATCCAATACGCTCACTCATATCCACAGGGGTCCAAAAAGCAGGGAGACAGGCAGACTGGTTGGTCTGGAAAGTCTGTACAAAGAAGAGAAGGTCGTTTGGGGAAACACTGAGAAACCACAAGGGAAAATAGTTAAGAGGCCGGGGCTACACTGACACTAGTTAGCACAACGATCTAGTGAAGAAGCTTAGCCTCCTGCCGTCTTAAGTAGTCTGAAGAGTCACGAAGAGAAGCCAGATGAGCAACAGTGTGCATTGAAGGTGGGTTCAGAGGCGGGGAGCTAGGTCCAGCTCCGCCCTGATGAGAGAGAGGCGAAGGCAAAACCACACAACACATCCTCCAGATCCTGAGAACCAAGTCTGTCACGAACTGGCTCAAAGCAGGTGATAAAGAGGAAGCTCACAAAAGAAATTCATGTAAATATAAATTTATTTCACCTATTTCACCACTGACTTTAAACCTTTGCAAAGAGTAAACCTCAACTCCTGTTTCAAAGTCAGCCAGATTTCATGTGGAGGATCTAGCCATGGCTGGGCAGCTTTCAGCAGTTTCAATCGAAGAGTCCAGTTTCCAAAGCTGCACGCTGCACGTGAAGACTGGGACAAGGAGAATGATCATTATTTTTTCTTACACTCAGGTGGTTGTGTACCATGAATTGGTCCCCCAGGGTGAGACTGTCAGAGCATTACTCTGAACTACAGTGTGTTCCATTGTGTGCCAGTACAAAGTGCAAGTAATCCTTGTTAGCCACACACCCCGTTTGTCAGAGTTAAGATAAGATAAGATAAGATAAGATAGAACTTTATTAATCCCTCGGGTGGGTTCCTCTGGGAAATTCGATTTCCAAAAAAGCACAGCACCGACAGAAGTTACAGAGTTATACACACACACATATATATAAATACAGAGACAATATAAATAAAATATACGAAGGGGATAAATAGAATAAATAGGAATAAAAATAAAAATACAAGTGAATTGCACATTTCAAGTATTGAGTCTATTGCACTGTTGACTATTTACAAAAGTATTGCACAAGGTATTGTACAGTGAGGTGAAGAGGCACTACAGCTTAGTTGTTCCCTCCTTTGTCCTCCTGTCTCCCCTCCCTCTCCCCTCCAGAGAGGAGTTAAACAGTCTGATGGCGTGTGGGACAAAGGAGTTTTTAAGTCTGTTAGTTCTTGTCTTTGGGAGAAGCAACCTGTCACTGAACAGACTCTTCTGGTTGTTAATGGCCGTGTGCAGAGGATGCCTGGCATTGTCCATAATGTCCAGCAGTTTCTTTAATGTCCTTTTCTCTGCCACTGTCACCAGAGTGTCCAGCTTCATGCCGACCACAGAGCTAGCCTTCCTGATCAGTTTCTCCAGCCTGGATGAGTCCCTCTTTGCTGTGCTGCTCCCCCAGCACACCACAGCATAGAAAAGTACTCCAGCAACCACCGACTGGTAAAACATCCTCAGGAGCTTCCTGCAGATGTTAAAAGACCTCAGCCTCCTGAGGAAGTACAGTCGGCTTTGGGCTTTTTTATACAGGTGCTCTGTGTTGCATGACCAGTCCAGTTTATTGTCCACCCACAGCCCGAGGTACTTGTACTTGTTGACCACCTCCACCTCCTCCCCCTCTATCTGAACCGGCAGTGGACCTGCTCTAGACCTCCCGAAGTCCACAACCAGTTCCTTAGTCTTTGAGGTGTTGAGTTGCAGGTGGTTTGTGTGACTCCATGCGACAAAGTTCCTCACCAGACTTCTGTACTCCTCTTCCTGATCATCCCAGATACACCCCATGATGGCTGTGTCGTCTGCAAACTTCTGAATGTGGCATAATTCAGAGTTGTAGCAGAAGTCAGAGGTGTACAGGGTGAAGAGAAGAGGGGACAGCACAGTTCCCTGTGGTGCTCCTGTGCTGCTGACCACTGTGTCAGACGTGATGTCCTTCAGCCTGACGTACTGTGGTCTGTCGGTGAGGTAGTCGGAGAGCCAAGCCACCAGGCAGGGGTCCACCTCCATCCTGTTCAGTTTTTCCTGAAGCATACAGGGCCGGATGGTATTAAAGGCACTGGAAAAGTCAAGAAACAGGATCCTGACCGTGCCTTTTCCCCCATCCAGGTGTGAGTGGGCTCTGTGTAGGAGGTACAGGATGGCATCCTCCACTCCGACACCCGCCTTGTATGCAAACTGTAGTGGGTCCTGGGCATGTTGTACCTGTGGTCGGAGGAGGTTGAGGAAGAGCCGCTCTAGAGTCTTCATAAGATGTGACGTCAGTGCCACCGGTCGGAAGTCATTCAGCTCATTGGGCCGGTTCTTTTTGGGGACCGGGACGATGCAGGATGTCTTCCATAGGGCGGGCACTCTCCCCAGTCGCAGACTGAGGTTGAAGACTCGTTGTAGCGGCTCCCCAAGTTCAGCAGCACACGCCTTTAGCATCCTAGGACACACCTTGTCTGGGCCTGCTGCCTTTCTGGGGCGAAGCTTCCTCAGTTGTCTCCTGACCTGATCCACTGTGACACTGGGAGATGTTTGGGAAGAGGGGAGGGGGGGAGATGTCTTGCTGCTGAGAGAGGGATTGGAGGAGGGGGGTGTCATGGTGTCAGGAAGGGGGGGAAGTTGACTCAGCGTAAGTTCATCCACTTCTCAAAAATGGAAATCAAGAAGAAAAACATACTGCAGGGGATCCAGAGTAGATCCAGCATGCCATACTTCAAACAGCACAGAAGGACAAGATAAAACAACCTTGAGCACGAGTTTAGTCAAATTGATATCCGATGAAGGTTTAATCTTTTAAAGCTTCATTCCTGGAACTCAGAACTTGCAAGTGCACATTTGTTTATAAAGCAAAATACTATAATAATAAAGTAAAAGAAATAATTTCTACCCTTGCCACATCATTGCTGCTTCAGCACGTGCTGTATCTACCTTCACCACCCCAGTTTCCATCTGTAGGCACTGTGGAGTGTTTACACCGGTCTCTATATGTAACATATTTCTGGGGAGTGATTAGCTCAAAGCCTGGAGGCCAAACTCTAATAATTGGATACATTTTCCTGGGTGAATTTAAATACATTGCCTGAATGGCAGAAAAGTCAAAGGATGGTAAAATAGACTCCTCAGGGGAAGTTTGGAAGTCTGCACTCCAGGAAAACATTTCCAAAAGCTGCTGGGTTCTTTAAAAGTCTTTAGTTCGTCCAGAGTCGAAAACACTTTAGCAGGAAAAGGTCTCATTAAATGCTGGAAATGCTTTGTGCAGGTACAACTATATGAAGAATTCAGCTTTAAGCCCATTCTCACTTTCAATGTGTCAAATACTGACATTTTATCAAAAAAAGTGTCTTTTCAATCATGGCAAAAAAAGGTTACAGACAGGGAGAGATCGACCTTTTAAACTTGTACGTATGAAGACCTGTCATCACAGGCTTAGTATTGTTAAACTTAAATCTTTCTATAAACTTTGAAATTTAAAAGTTAAAAAAGAGTAAAAAAGGGAACAAATCTCAGAGTGAGAGCAAAACTAAGTTTCCCTGTTGTCGTGTTTGCATTGAACGTCTGACAAGTTAAAAAGAATGGTTCAGGATGTTATCCACAGCCCTTTGTATCACAATCACTCATGACACACATCTCCCACTCCACCCTACTTGTGCTCCCTTCTTCACCTCTCTTGTGCGTGGTCCATTGATCCCGGGTATTTAAACTCACACACCTTTGCTACTTTTAACCCTTGCAGTTCCACGTTTCCACCTGACTCCTTCTCATTCCCGCACATGCATTCTGTCTTGCTTCTGTTGTTTTTGAATCCTTTTCTTCTCAGAGCATACGTCCACCTCTCTTCCCCCGGTCCCTGCTCTCGCTACGGATGATAATGTAGTTCTAAATCAGAGCAAACATCACATCTGTAGCGCTCTCTCTCTCAATGAAGCCATACTGCTGCCCTCTGATTGTCACCTCTCTTCTTAACCTAATTTTAACAACTCTTTCCCATATCTTCATTGTTTGGCTCATCAGCTTTAGCCATCTGAAGCACCTACGGTGCTGCCAAAAAGCAAAAAAAGAAAAGAATAAAACTCACCCTTTCATGACCACTGCTGAACTTTTATTTTAGCTGTTCAGAAACATTCTAAAGGAGAATATGCTGATCGCTGGGCTGATAAAAGCTCCAGACTGATAGACGGCTGATAGAAGCGCTTCAAGAGTTCACTCAGTCTGTCTCGGTTGTTTAAAGCAAATCACCTCGGATTTTTTCTACCTTCTCACATCCTGCTGTCAAATGCCAAGGCCTTCAAAGACTCACTTGTTTGCTCACTGAGCGCTTGGTTCCTGTCCTACCTCCTTATTCCTCGTTTGACCTCTCTATAATAGCTGCCTTTCTTCCTGTTTTCTCTCCTGTTAACCTTTAGTAAAATCCTTTGACAGATAGGGACAGGTGAACAGATTCAATTATGAATTCAGCAAATTGAGTGTTTTTTAAACAGTGGCAGATTTCCAAACTATATTAAAATAGATTTTACTGAAAGGATTTGTTTGAAGGATCTGTCTTCAGGGTGTTTTTGACATAGATTGGACATAAAATCTCGGATCAAGATCGTCTAATATAGGGAACAGAAAAATGATTTTGTGTAACCATCTGATTAACAGCCATAGTTAGGCATTCTCTAGTATTGTAACTCCCATGAAATCATTATCTCTATGTTTAATCCATGAAATTGTCAGGGTTCTGGGTGTTCCATTCCTGCCATGTGCTTCTGTAAATAAAGAAGCTGTGATGACTAAAACCTAGTCAAACCTCTACCGCTCTAAGGACATTGGAAAGAAAAGCGATTGAGAGTCTATCTTTATATGAGCCAAAGGGTGAAAAAGGGTGTTTCATGTGAAACCATTAGGAGAACTGCCTTACCCTATCATGTAACCATTGGTGGGTTTTAGGCGCCTGGGACGGGATCTCAAAACTGGATTGTAGGTGGCAGGCAGTTGATGTAAGCCACCCACTCTGTTCAAGGATTGTCATTTACAGTGGACTTAGATGGCTTCTTTCACTCCTCTTTCAAACCATCATACACAGACAAACCTTTATCATTGCACCATATAAAGGGTTATTTATTCTTTAGCTTGTATGAGCAGTAGCAAGGTTTGGGATAAAGAACCCATGTGGATGTTTAGAATCTTGATATTAATATATACAATGTCATGAGTCACCCATAATTTCTTTTTATTTTGCCAGCAAAATGGGAAATAGGTACAGTAATTTACTGAAATGTGCAAAGAAATAGTGAGAGTTTCTTCAATTCTCTTATGCTTTATTCTTTAACACAGCCTGATCGCTCTCAGGCAGGTTTTTGTGTCATTTCTTTAAGCAGTCTTCAGGAACAGTTCACCACCACATTATTATATTAAAGCCGGCTCAAACCAAACACAATAATGGACACAACACCACAATGAAAGTTTACATGACAATATTTACTGTAGGCTGCGGAGAAAGAGAGATCTGAACAAACGGCCAGCCCACAAGCAGTGGTACCAGCCAATCATCTTATCAGAGATCAGAAAATCCAAAAATAAAAGGATGTAATAAGTGCACTGGCAGTGCATCATGCTGACAAGTGAAGCCATCTTTGAAGATGGTGCTGGATGCTGTATCAAAATCTGATGGCACTCTACTGTTTTCATGATTCCATTAACTTTTAAAGATCCCTAACACCACTGGCTGAAATGTAGGCCCAAACCATTACAGAGCCTTTACTTCTCTCATTATCTCCTCTATACATAGTGACAAAGATTTGAACCAAACATTTGAAATCGTTCCATAATATCTGACAATATAAACCACCGATTCTCAGTCCAGGTCTTGTGTATTTTGGCACACCTCAGCATAATCTACCTGTTTGGTGTCCTTATCAAACAGACTCTGTAGATAGTTAGCCCTATCATTTCTTCTTCTGTCCTCCACCATACTGTCATATGCCAAATATTTAGCTGTTCGCAGCTTGTTGGTGCAAAAAATACTATTTTATACCTGCCAAACTATGCTATATTTGACCTTGTTAATAGATTCAGCTAAAAAATAGGAATATATTTTGTGGTAAATGGCCTGTATTTGTATAGCGCTTTACTAGTCCCTAAGGACCTCAATGCTTTTTACACAACCAGTGATCCACACATTCACACACTGGTGATGGCAAGCTACATTGTAGCCACAGCCACCCTGGGGCGCACTGACAGAGGCGAGGCTGCCGGACACTGGCGCCACCGGGCCCTCTGACCACCACTAGTAGGCAACGGGTGAAGCGTCTTGCCCAAGGACACAACGACCAAGACAGTCAGAGCCGAGGATCGAACCAGCAACCTTCCGATTACAAGCTCAATACTTTTACACAGTACTCTATTACTGTTAGGATGCCTGGGTCGTCGACCCAGGGTTTTTGAGTTTATGTTATTATTTATAATTTCTAGTTTTTGGTTTCTTTGAGTTCCGTCTTATGGCTTATGTCTCTGTCTTCTTTAGTTGCTCTGTCTCCCCTATCACCTGTATCCCCTTGTCTAGTTCGCGTCTCTATGTATCCTTAGTTCCTATATCCCCGTGTTCAGTCAGTGTTTGTGTCTGCCCTGGTCCCACGTCTCTATTCCCTCTGTAATGCCTGCATGTGAGTCTGTGTTATGTGTTTCCTGTTTTACTTTGAAGGTCTCTGTCTTAGTGTGTTCAGTTTACGCTTCCTTTTGTCTCGTCAGTTCTGATTTGCCCCAGCTGTATTTCCCTCCTGTTATTCATTCCCTGATTGCTCCCTCTGTGTATTTAAGCCCTGTGTTTCTCTGTGTCCGTGTCGCGAGCTACCGTTTACCAAGCTGTGTGTTTTGTCATTTTTCTAGTTTAAGTTTGTTTTGAGTTTTTCAGTCATGTTATATTTTGAGTCTTAAATTAAAGCCTTTTTGAGTTCACGTCTGTCTCCAGAGTCTGCACCTTGGGTCCTATTCCTGCCTGCACACAGCCATACCTAACAGAAGATCGCGACCAGAACATGGACCCCGCAGACTCTTTTTCCTCGGAGTACAACACTGAGATGGAGCGGATGGTGAGCCTGCTTGACCGCATCGCCCAGTCCCCTGACTTGAGGACCATGGCAGTGGGGCTGAGTGCGGTGGAGGCCATCATTCGGTTTAACCCCCGGCTTAGCCAGTTTGCTAAGGACACTAAGTTGGACGACACCATTACTGCCTGGAGAGAGCAAGTCAAGGCTGGTGAGCTTGCTCTCTCTCTCTCTACATCTTCCCCACCGTTACTCCAGGACAACGCACACTCTCCTTCTGTTTCAACACTGCCACGGACTTCCTCTCCCTCCCCACACCAGCTGGGTTCTCATTCACCTGCCTTTTTCCTGGCAGCTATGTGGTCAGAGGATGAGGAGGAGGTCTCTTTTTCTCCACCGGTTCCTGTTTCCTCATCCCGAAGGAAACGGCATTCTGGCCGCCGCCAGAACAGAACTGTTGAGCATTTTGACTCTGGACATTTTGACATCACACCCACTTCATCTGTTCTGCAAGCTGGTTCTGCTGGAGGGTCCGAGGGGCCTGTTCAGCCACCTGTCTCTCCTGGAGGCTCCGAGGGGCCCGTTCAGCCACCTGTTGTTCCTGCTGGGGGTTCTGGAGAACTGCTTCAGCCGTCTCTTCCTGCTGGAGGGTCCGAGGAACCGCTTCAGCCACCTGTCTCCGCTGGAGGGTCCGAGGAATCGCTTCAGCCACCTGTCTCTTCCCGCTGGAGGGTCCGAGGAATCGCTTCAGCCACCTGTCTCTTCCCGCTGGAGGGTCCGAGGAATCGCTTCAGCCACCTGTCTCTTCCTGCTGGAGGGTCCGAGGAATCGCTTCAGCCACCTGTCTCTTCCTGCTGGAGGGTCCGAGGAATCGCTTCAGCCACCTGTCTCTTCCTGCTGGAGGGCCCGAGGAATCGCTTCAGCCACCTGTCTCTTCCTGCTGGAGGGCCCGAGGAATCGCTTCAGCCACCTGTCTCTTCCTGCTGGAGGGCCCGAGGAGCCCGTTCAGCCTCACGCCTCGTCAGCTGGAGGGCCCGAGGAGCCCGTTCAGCCGCCATTAGCTTCTGCCTCGGCTTCTGCTACGCCTGGTCCAGCTTCGGCTTCTGCTTCGCCTGGTCCGGCTTCGGCCTCAGCCTGGGCTTCGCCTGGTCCGGCTTCAGCCTCAGCTTCTGCAGTTCCGTCTGGTCCGGCCTCCGAGTCTGCAGTTCCGTCTGGTCCGGCCTCCGAGTCTGCAGTTCCGTCTGGTCCGGCCTCCGAGTCTGCAGCTCCGCCTGGTCCGGCCCCAGCTTCTGCAGCTCCGCCTGGTCCGGCCCCAGCTTCTGCAGCTCCGCCTGGTCCGGCCTCAGCTTCTGCAGCTTCGCCTGGTCCGGCTTCAGCCTCTGCAGCTCCGCCTGGTCCAGCCTCCGAGTGTTCAGCTTCGTCTGCTCTTGAGGTCTCCCTGCTGTCTGTTCCTGCCCGGCCTGCCCGTCCCGCTCGTCCCGCTCGTCCTGTCCGGCCTGCTCGTCCTGCACGTCCTATCCGGCCTGCACATCCTGTCCGGCCTGCTTGTCCTGCACGTTCTGTCCGGCCGATGACTGGACGTCGTTGCCGTCATGGACAGCCCCCTGAACTACGCCGCTGCCGCTGCCTCCCGCCCGGCCGGCCTCCTGAACTGTTTTCTGGGCTCTTGGACCATCAGCCTCCGGGCCGCCCCCCTGACCTACCCGGGTTTGGACTGTTGTGCCGTCAGCCTCCGGGCCGGCCCCCTGAACTTTTTTGAGACTATTGCCTGGGCCTCTGCGCCTTTCGTGAGCTCTTTTGTTTGTTTGCTTTTGGACTTTGACTGGGCCTTGGTGCTGTTGTTTTGGACTTTTGTTTCTGTGTTTTGTTCTGTTGCTTTCCGGGCTCCAGTGTTTTGCACTTTTTTTTGTTTTGTTGTTTCTGGCTCCTTGTTTTGTTTCTTTGAAGGTCTCTGTCTTAGTGTGTTCAGTTTACGCTTCCTTTTGTCTCGTCAGTTCTGATTTGCCCCAGCTGTATTTCCCTCCTGTTATTCATTCCCTGATTGCTCTCTCTGTGTATTTAAGCCCTGTGTTTCTCTGTGTCCATGTCGCGATCTACCGTTTACCAAGCTGTGTGTTTTGTCATTTTTCTAGTTTAAGTTTGTTTTGAGTTTTTTCAGTCATGTTATATTTTGAGTCTTAAAGCCTTTTTGAGTTCACGTCTGTCTCCAGAGTCTGCACCTTGGGTCCTATTCCTGCCTGCACACAGCCATACCTAACAATTACATATGATAGAGTCCTTGTTGATTTGACCAGAGGTCTTTGCATCTTTCTTGTTAATGAAAAACCCTGTACCATGTTGTGAGTGTTTTCCCTCTTTAATTGACCAATACATGATGAACCTAATTATCATGTGACTTCAAGGAGCTCTTTCATTTGTTCCCACATGCAGTAAGACCCTTAAACCTGCCCTATACCTTATAAACACAGAGTTGCATTTAGAAGCTAAAGAGCCAGATATTTTTCTCATAAAAACTTTACAGTTCTGTGGACAGAAATGCCTTTTTGATGACAGAGAGGAGGGAAAAGATGAGACTGGTGTGGGCTGACAGAAATGCTATAATAGCCGCCATAGTGAACAGAAAATTGTCAGAATGCACAACATGTTGAACCTTGAGAAAGATGAGCTCCAACAGCAGAGGACTGAGTAGAGTTCCACTGCTGTGAGCCAAGAACAGAATGAGAGGCGGCTGTTGACACAGAGTTGTCAAAAGTGAACTCAAAATGTTTACCCTGAGCTGCAGAATCTCAGTTTCTTCAGAAGACTGAAGTGGCTGGACAGCAGCAACATGAGTCCATGTATCCAATTTCAAAATAATATCGAATACTCGTAATATACGTAATCCATATCACAAAGAACAGCATGAGGGCCTACCAAGTTATAGCATGATGTTTTGAATAAAGTCCTAAAGGAGTGAATAAGTGTATAAAAAGACTGAATCACTATACAACACATCACACATATACATAACCCAATGGAAATATCAATGATGCTGAATCAGTCAGTAAATATAAGTTCCTGTGTCTCTTGCTGGCTCACATTTGTACAAACAAAGAAACCAAACTTACCTGTTCAAACCAGTGGGTGTCCAGCACATTTACACAGTCTCAACATAATGTTTTCATGACTATTTTGGGGGATTGTCAGCCTGTTCAAGCCTCTTAAGTGGTCTGCTTATACTAAGTTTCACCAGGCTACACAGTGTTGCCCATTTATATTTGGTTAGCACCACTAAAATGAAAAGAATACTTATTTTCATGTACACCAAGTGCAAGTTCTCATGACACAACAGAGCAGGTGTCAGTGACAACAGATATGACGCTGTTCATGTCTGAGACAGCACAAAGGTTGGCTGCAAAGCAGCTAGCAGATATACAGCAATTGTACAGTCAAGCTGAAGCAGCTTAAATGAGGTTTGGGATTTCCAGCAAAGCTTTGGAAAGGCTCCAGCAAGGCCAGAACTCAGCTGCCAGGCTTCTATCACAAACTGAACTCTGGCAACATATCACCCCCGTCCTCACAGATCTCCACTGGCTCCTGGTCAAGTCATGCATCACTTAGAAGATCTTTATTCTCACTTACAAATCTCTCAGTGGCCCGGCTACTCAGTATCTGCCAGACCTCCTTCACCCAACCACACAACCTCAGACGCCGAGCCACGGCTCTGCTTTCTGTGCCTCACACCAACCTCCACAGCTTTGAGGATGGAGCCTTCAGTGTGGCAGCGCCTACCCTCTCTCCTATCTGTGCTCTGCAATGCTTGTTCACTGGGGGCGTTGCAGAGAGCCCAGCAATGAGTTCTCCTCAAATCTCACCTCTTCAACAAGACCTTCAACCTCTAACCTTTTTTTATTTACTTACTTTTTTGTAAAGCATGCTTGAGTTTCTCGAAAGGTGCTATACAAATCTAAGTTATTATTACATGTCGCACAGCAGAAGTTAAGAAAATTGATGCATGGATGTGCAGAAGAGTATCAGCTGAGCCATGAGCTCATGTGGGCTGGCATTAAGATCAGGTAATGTGACAGGGTTTTCACATGTGAGCAAACACATGCTGCCTACATCACAGATCTTGCAATAACTGCGGCTGTTGATTCTTGTAATTTGTCAAGTGTCAAATTATATTCACTTCCAATTCATGACATCTTTTCTGACTACTGAATTATGGCTGCTGTGGGCTTTTCCCTTCACAATAGCATCCTGCTATAAACCAAAGTACTACTAAGTAAAGTAAGTAAGTAAAATCGTATTTATATAGCACATTTCAAGATAAAATCACAAAGTGCTTCACAGAAGCTTGACAATAAAACAAAAACTACTAGATACATTGCTGTTTTGTTTTGTTTTAGCTGAAAGACATTGAGAATCATAGTGACTATCCTTTTAACCTTAGTTAGAAGTTCATGTGTGGATTCTGCTTCGAGAGGCGTTTAAGAACAGAGAGACTGGTGTGGAGGCCGAACAGATGCCCTCTGTTTCTCTGAGGCAGCTGGGCTGGCTGTGAGCCTTGGCTGGATCCTCCAAATAATGCTAAATCAAACTCACCCACATCCACGAGAGACACAGACACACCCCAGTTTGACACACACACACACAAACACACGCACAGGTGCAGTAATGTGTCCATGCGCATACATAAACGCAGTACAGAGACTTTAGAAAAGAACAAGTAATGTGCACATGTGTACAGAGATGCAAACAGGGAAGCAGAGGCACCCACACAGACTCCCACACACACAAATCAAGCTGCAGAACACAGCTGAACAGAGCATTGCCATGCACAGCACTTGCTATTTGATCATGCACTGAAATTTTGGAGCCTCTGACCATTAAGGCTGACAGGATCGCATCAACTGGCTCATATAAGGAGATAATATCTTGAGTGGTTACTTCAGCGTATAAGCAGCTCTACAGCACAGTCATATAACAGTGGTGCAATGAGTTTGTGTATGTATGTGCTGAGAAGTGGGACACACAGGTACTCTACACTGAAAACACTCCACATGACCCCCGGTTGTGAAAAAATCAAAGTTTGAGTAGTGTCACACGGGAGCACTTTCACTTGCTGCTGCACTTTCATCGCCACTCCGTGATGGCATGTCAGCATCAACGACTCTATTTGTACTCTAGATGATGGTGTAACCTCTCTCTCAGCACTATAAATCAATTGAGCTTTGAAAACACAACCTTTTCATTCAGACTTTGAAAAGATGAACGGATTATGTTTTTCATTAAAAAAAAACACCTGGTTAGTCGGCGAGCTTCATTCAGAGATGCAAATTAATCACGTCTCCAAAGACTCTGATTTCAGAAAGCTGGTCAAATTTGAAGTAATGTTATTACCAGAAAACTGGATCCATGTGAGCTCGGGCTAAAGCTGTGTCTAACAATAAAAGGTGTGATAAGGCTACCCTACCTATTTGAAAGTGTCAAATTTTGATAGGTACTCTGTGTTAGAAACTGCATCTGGCACCACACGCTGGGTTCTGGGGAGTTTGTAATTTTTGGCTTTGTGCTTTGTGCTGGAGGTAAGATTGTGTTTGTCACAAAAGTTTTCCAGCTGCAACTTTCTTCTTCTTAAATTTCAACTGAGCAGAAACTTCAAGGCGTGAAAAATAAAGCCACTGTTTAAGTGCCAAAAAACACCACAGAAGTTCTTCCAAATGATGTTGCTTCAATTTCCGTGGAATCACATGTTAAAATGCCCAACTTAAGAGAGAATGTATTTACTTGATTATTTTCTGTGGTCACTTATAGCGTCACATTAAAGTCACTGTTGCCTGGGCAGACCTTTGACAACTGATGTAGAGTAACTAGAAGAACTTGAGGTAATTTCTGCTGTAACATAAATCGGGACAACCTGCCATCCTTCTGTGCATCCATCCATCATGTTCTGCTTATTCAGTGCTGCTGAATGCTATCCCTGCTGTCACTGGGCAAAAAGAGATGTACACCCTAGAGAGATTACCAGTCTATTGCAGGCTTCACACAGAGACAGACAATCATTCATTCCCATATTCACAACTATGGCCAATTTAAAATTACTACTCAATCTGACAAGTATGTCTTCGGACCGTGGGAGAGCATGGCATGTAGGATATGCAGATGCATGAAAGGCCCCTGCTGGCCAGTGGACTTGAATTCAGGGCATTTTTACACCACAGTGCCGCCCCTGCATCTGTTAATCACTGGCTAATCTTTTTTTTATTTGTTGTTTTGTTTTTTGCAGTAACTCTTAACAGGCTCACTCATTTCTCTCGATCCAACTATGCATTACAAAGTTATGGTGCTTTGCTAGCTTTTTTGACCAACACCAGTCTTTTTGCTGGTGGAAATGCATGGAACCCATCCTAGATTAGGCAAGAGTACTGCGTTGGTGGGGTGTCAGTAATTGTTTTCCACTGAGAAGAGCTGCCTACTATTGACATGGAACCAAATAGTCATTTCGAAAGAAAGAAGCTTGTTTTAAAGCCAAGTTTCCATCAAAATTTAGCATGAAATTGAAATACATTTGTAGAAAAACTGAAAATATGACATTGCGTTAGTTTTTTCCTGTGATTATCTTCATGTGAACAGAGTGCAAAAGCAAAACTATGATACATTTTTTCTCCCCTAATTTTCTGGGTTTCTGGGTTCTTTCTTTACAACAGTTTTGTTCCAAGTTTGCAACTGAAACACCCTCAACAAATATAATATAATATAATATAATATAATATAATATAATATAATATAATATAATATAATATAATATAATATAATATAATATAATATAAGCACCGGAGATACTTTGTAGATACTGAAAGGTTCTCTTCTAACACTTTCTAAACACAGAGAATGAGGCTAAGATGTGGAGGTCGTTTTTAGCCAAGGCTTTAATGTGACATTTATCCGTCGTTCTCGCCCTTCATTACTTCCATCAGTAAAGGTCAGGCTCGTACATGTGGGCCCTCGCAGGTGTTTGAGCCCCTTACATCTACTACCCAGGAGCGCAAGCGGATATCACATTACTCATGTGATTACCTGGTGAAAGGAATCCGATCTTTGACTTTACGCATGAGATAAAAGAGAATAAGGAGATAACCAGGGTGAGATTCCGTGACATTTCCGTTGTTTAAGAAGAGGTACACAGATCTCTTGGCGGCTTTTCTTCCTCAAAGGACTTCGTTGGTGTGGGAAGGGGGGCGCTGATGGAGGCAGAACTTCCTGTCTGTCTTTTTGCATCCCAGTGCGTGGAGAAATAATTGAGTGCAGTGAAAGCCGAGCATTCATTCAAAGACCTTGACTGGCGCTACTGAAGCCTGGAGGCTCAGTAGTGATTCAGCAGCAGCGGAGCAGCGCTTAGGAGACAGTGGTGGTGAGAAGGAAGGAATAAAGGGAAAAAAGAGAAAAGGAAATTTCAAAAGAGGGAGGTGAACAACGTGAGCCGCGCGCCGATTTGGAGCCGCGTTTTCATCGCTTAACAACACGGAGTGAAAGGGGATTTAAAGAAAAGAGAGAGAGAAGCCGGTGAAAACTTCTCCCATCGCGGCCAAAACCTTCTGATTTTACTTAAAAAACAATTAAACTCCGGGAAATTCGGTTTGCAGCGGATTTTGACGGATGCGCACCGGAGCTATCCAGGGGTGTAGCCGCGATTCCCGTCGTGCGTCTTTGCGCTGTTAGAGGTGGTGTGTGACTGAGTGTGTGTGAGAGAGGAGGATACAGATAGAGGTGGAGGATCAGCCGGAGTGGCCGACCAGCCAGAAGGATGCTGGAGGGCAATGCCTGCAGAAAGAGAGGATGAGATTTGTCGAAAGGCGCTGGAACTGCTCTCGGACCTTTGCTCCAAGGGAGAGGTGCAGGACGACAACTGCCTGGATTTCATTTACTACTTCAGGGATCTGGCCAGACCCCGTTACACGGACTCAGGTAAGGCTCCACGGTCTTCTCTTTGATAAAGTAGGATAGAGTTATATTATATCCAACACTAACTCGTGGCAGTTTAATTTTATTATGAGCTCCAGGAGCTCCAACAAATAGGTTTTTTTTAGTTTTTGCTTTTATCTTTAGGAAAGCACTAAACAAACTCCAGTTTCCCCAAAATACACGAAACCCTCAAACCTTATTCCTCCAGTGTGTGTGTGTGTGTGTGTGTGTGTGTGTGTGTGTGTGTGTGTGTGTGTGTGTGTGTGTGTGTGTGTGCAAGACTCCAACTGTAGGAAAAACGGTTGCTCTGTACAATCACCACATTAAGAGAAACGTTCAGGGGAAAAAAGCATTTGAACCTTTTCCTTTTAATTGTATTTTTGCAGTAGTAGTCAGTCTAAACAGAAAAGAACTTTTTTGCTCCATGCACATAATTGTATTTCACTATTTTTCCAGTTCACTACAAATGCATTAAGAGTGTGAATTGTGAACTTGTTGCTTGCATCCATTAGTGCCAGCAGAATCCACAAAACATTTCGGATCTATAAGTGAGTGTGAGTGTTTGTTTGCAAATGCTCCGGCGGCATCCATCAGCTTCTTCACGCAGACTGAAAGGGAGTGCTGCTTTGATTTCTCTTTTACTCTGACAGCCTGGAGAGAGGCAGAGAGAAAGCCCCACCCGATAATTCCACATAACTGCCATCATTGTGCAGACATAGCTCCAGCAAAAGGAAATAAGGATCGACAACTTAAATTAGTTACTGTATTTTACACAATCTGTTGGGCACACCCAATAAATTTAAAGTTTTTCAGCAAAACCTTTAGAGATAAAATGAAGTGTAAAATCAATGAATTTGAAAGTTTAGAGAGTTACTTTTACTACATATTGATATGATGTCCTTCAATCTTTGTTTGTTTTTAAGAATCATCCATTTGCAGCCATCGCAGCCTCGCAGACCCCTGCAGCTGTCACTTTCACACCGTGTTTTCTGAAGTGCCTCCCACATCTTGGTTTGGTTTGACTGACTCTTTTTCTTTCTTTTAAATACCATGTGGTCAGGGGTTAAAGTGGGATTTGGCAGGTGTGCACTCCTTAAGATCTGATGGAGCGGTGAAGTGCGGTGAAATGACTCACTGAAAAATAATTGACTTAATCTTCTCTACTGTAAGCTGCAGTAGATTTTTCTTTGTGGACAGGCTGTGATCATCTGACCTGTGTTGCTGCAGCAAACTCTGATATTTATTGTTCCTTGTGGTCTTGCAGATGTTACATGAGTCATTGTGGGCTCTTTTTAAACCATTAGCCAGTAAAAAGATAATATAAAGGTGGAATTTGGTGTTGCTGAAGCACTTCATCGAATAACTCCTACCTTTAACTTAACTGAGCAGAGAGGACAGTAAACACAGTCTACCCTACACCGGATCTACAGTAGGGGAGACCGGGGATAGTTGTAACGTGGGTCAGTTGTAACACTTCCAATTTCTCCAATCAGGGCTAAGTTTCAAATGATGTGATTCATCCTGTACATGCCCAACTCAGTTCTGCTATCACATGTGAAAAATCAGCACATTTTGTCAAACACAGATAATTTAACATGAAAAAAAGTAATTTGTATGCCAAAAAGTAAGTTTTTCTACTTTATTTCAATGTTTAATAGCATTATCTGCTTTGCAGTTAAACCCATCAAACTTAAATTATGTTATTTGTATGTCTATGGGGATATATTCTGTGTAGGTCTTTAGTGCTAATGTTTTAGCCGTTGGCTGTAATGTTAGCTAGTTCATGGCTATAGGAGTCTGGGTCAGTTGTAACAGCAACAGTCTGGGTTAGTTGTAACAATAATGCAGATGTTACAACTTACCGCACTATTACTTTAACTTATATTAAACAAGTTGGGGCAATGACATCAGCAGAGAGAGGTTCACTGGTCGCATTTGTATATGTGGTTAATGCCATTGGCAACACAATTCCTCCACTGTTTGTGTTCCCACACATACATTATGCAGACCTCTGTGTCAGAGATGGACCAGTATAGGAAGTACTGGTAGTGGAAATAAGTCAGGATGGGTGCAAGAAACAGATTTCCTCATCTTTCTGAAGCACTTTGCAAACCACACCAAGGTAAGCCATGATAAAAAGTAATGGAATTGCGATGCTGGTGAACAACTACATTTTTTCAGCTTCATTGTTATGTTCAAAATTGGTGCAAGAGTTGTAGGTTATAATGCCCACTGAGCCAATGAGGCCAAACTCAAGGA